>NW_019103123.1:807964-1009786 GCF_001856785.1 Myzus persicae | reverse complement strand
TATAATTTATACAGCAGTTTAATATCCATCGACAAAAAAAAATTCAACAGATTTTAAAAAACGAGCAGTGAATTAATTAAATGCAGTTAGTAAGCGTTTAATTTATGATAGAAATCCCTATATAATTGAACCAAAATGTTACATCATTCCTATACACACGTAGGTATTAGATGATATTATCTATTAGGTATATTCATACATATATATATATATATATTATGACATTATGTGTTCGGACAAATTGTTCAAAATAAACATTTTACGGAATGGACACCTTTTCATTGCACATAAATTATCCATAGGACCATATAAATAGGTCTATGAAGCGATGTCGGCATAACTTTATTCATTTCGTATCTGAATATAGTATCGATTTGGACAATATAAAGCATCTATACAATTTAAATACATGTCTAATGTCTATAATAATATACGTAATGCACGAGGAAAATAATATTATACACTATTTACTTTTTTTTAGAGTCTTGCTTTTATAATTTATTAATATTTTTTTAAATCTATAACATAACATAACTTATAGTTTAAAAAAATATATTTTCTATTAACAATTTTACTATATATTATAAGGTTATATAAATAACAACCATAAACTCGCTATAAATTCATATAGCGAGTAAGACGTAACTCATTCCATACATACAACCCGTGAATAATAATTATTATTGTGTACCTACCTATATCGTATTAAAATATGTGATAAAACTAGGTATAGAAGGACAAATGTTTGTTTTTAAATTGCTTTTATGATGCTATTATGAGTCAATTTTTTAATAAATAATTATTCAACACGAAATTGTACGTTCAAAATTAATTTAGGTTGATTCTGAGAAAATATATCAAACAGCTTATTCGGTTTAAAATAATGATTGCGTCAACTCTTCATTACATCAACTATCAAGTGTAATAACTCAACTTGAAATTGCAAAATTGTTATATTCATATTATTAAATTTACTAGGTAGAGTTAAATTAGGTAAACAAGTACCCACATTCAAATACAAATAAATAGCTAAGTAGTATGTTTTAATTGGTACAAAATAACAACATTAATCAAAAATACTGTTACAGATAAGAAAATATAATATATGCATATTTTATACGGGTCGTGAAAACTGAAAAATATGTCATTAAAATGATTTCAATCGTAGTAACTAATTATAAAATAACATGTTTGTTTAAATATCTTATATTATAATTATTACACATTTTCAGCATTTATACCCATTTAGTTCTATACAAAATATGCATATCTATTACATAGATTAAAATAAATCTAGTCACATATATCTAATATCGTTTGAATGTTTGAGATTTTCAAAGGTGTGCATAATATATTATAATATAGAACTATACACTGCCTGTCAAAAAATATATTTTCAAAACATTTAAAATGCATGTTGATTTATATTGTATAATGTGTTGTGTAATATAATATGGACTGTTGGTGGGAATCTCATGACAATCGAAAAATCATTGAAATAACCCCGGCTTAACATATGTTAAAGCCCTTCTTATTGTGTTTTATTTATGAAACTGACCAGACATCTTTTCCGGAAACATATTACAGTGCAAGGGGAGTTTTTTTTAAAGGGTTCGCCGAACAGCGCAGATAGGGTAGCCAAACCAAAAAAACAAAAACCGATTTAGAACGTTATATCATATTGACCGGATGATTGAGAACACTTAAAATGTATTCACAAAAGAACTCAAGGAACCCCCAAGAAATTCAATTTTGAACAAACTTATGTGCAAGGTGCGGCGCTGGAATGTCATTTAAATGGCATCAATCAGATGATTGAGCAAGTTGAATTATTGTTATAACTGAAGATTTAAATGTTTAGAAAATTAGGAAGTAGTAAGTACAATCATATTATTTGTTTAGATTTAATATATAATATTTCAAAATTAAGATCATTTTCTAATAACATACAATTGAATAAACAAAATACAATCACATATTGACATTGTCATACACTAGTATTATTATTAATATTAATATTATTATTATTATTATTATCATAACTAGTGATAGGGTGTTGATCATCTAAAAAGATAAAAAAAAAACTTTTTAACAACCTAATTTATTTTTCTTAGTTGTAAAAATTTATTTTGGATTTTTACAGTAAAATATAAAAAAAAATATAATATTCGATAAGCATATTATCATATTAATATATACCTACTATGTTTGTAAAAGCCCAACTGATCAACCGGAGACTGATCAACCTAACCTGCACACGGGAAATTGAATCACAACAAAAACCTTCAATAGTAATAATAATAATACAAATATTTTTAAAAATGTAAATTTTTTTTTTGAAATCTAAAACTACAAAAATCACCTATAATAATGAAAATTGTAAAATTATGAAACGAAATTAACCCGTCACAGCCCACGGGATGTCTGATAGATGTGAAACATTAAAGTTAAAGGTTATTAAAATAATTTATAATTGAAGAAAACTAATAAATAAATATGGAGTAAAATAAATAAAACATAGTTTTGTTAAAAAAATAAATATTTTTTTATAATAATAATAATATATTCAGAATATAATTACATGACAAATAAATATTTTTTTATGTATGTTTTGTTCAAGGAATGTTGTCATAAGGATTGAATCGTATCTTGAAAAACTACAAATTATTAATATTAATATTTTTTTTTTAATAAATTTATATACATTGCTATTGGTTACACATTTTTTATAATCATTTATTTTGCGTCATGCCGTTAGCCGTCACCGTAGCATACGAGTCGTTACCACCAAGGCGCGCTAAATAGATGTTTCACAACAAATGTAAAAGAAAATTGACTTATAACTAAAAGTGCAAAATAAATATTGTAATTGGCTAATTTTGAATTATCTTGTTTAAGTTTGCACAGAAAAAATGCGAAAATGCAAAAGTTATCAACATCCTATCTAATAACGATCATAACGTTTGTATTGAACTATTTTAAATTGTAATTGTGAGATTATTGAGTATGATTTATTATTACAAGATACCACAATGCAAGTTATAACATATAATTTTAGTTTGAGTTGTAATACGTAAATAAGTAATATGTCATTTCAACAGCCACATAAGTGCCTAATGGTTCATAAATATATTATCATTTTTTTAAAGTCAAACAGACTTGTTTAAGTTTGGTTAATATCTTCATCATAAGTGATGAAGATATTCAATAAAATCACTTAACTAGAACTGATTTCAGTTATTGTTTACTTACAGATATGCAGGGTTATCTATACACCATACTAACACCTGTTTTATGTCTTATAAGGTGACTCCAGTTGTGCCAAGAAATGTCTGAAAATAAATGATCTATCATTTATGTTTTAACTTATTTTTGGAGCAACTAAAAATTTAGACGATGCAGTTATATTATAGGTATTTGATGTATTTTTTTCCAAAAAATGTTCATAATTTATTATTTTCTACTTCAATGCAGCAGATATTTTACCTACATTTTTGCAATACTGTTATTACGAGTTTGTTTTAATTAATAAAATGGCTTAATAACGGTATGTAAATCAGTAGATGTAATTGAATCAACTGGAAACCAAAATACTTATGATCGCATCTACCCATAAAAACGTCCGATATAAGTACACGTTATAGTCAGTAAAATCAATTGATTTTCGAATAGGTACCAACTCTTCTAGATTCCTCAACTATGCAAAACTTTTTCAAGTACGCTATAAGACAGGCCTGGTTTGTACCTAGTATTTTTTTGATATTACTTTTAACAGCCATGTCCGTAGTATATTATGTATTTCTAATAGTCTGGTTTCTTGTGGATCCTAACTATATCTGGATCAAGTGAAGGTTAATTTTTTTGGTATATGAGATTAGTGAGACGCCCACCTATAAAGAAAAAAACCATAGTACGCTACTCAATATTTTTCCTCTACTAGATAAATCTATGGATCATAAACATGTTTTTGTTGATAAGTAACCATGACAACAAAAACCTTAAGAAAAATCGGTCAGTAACATTTTATCGTGTATACCTATCTAGCCCCAAAACATATTTATGTTAATATGTATGCAAGTGTGTTCCGTCCTGTGATTTAAATTAAATATTACCTATTACAAGATTTGATTTTGGAAAATATTTCTCGAAACATAATGTTATATCGGATTACCAAACGAGTTGTATACTTAACATATATTCCATCAGAATATTGCGTTTGTTATTTAACACGCTATACATTATATCGAGACAGCATATTTGATTTTCAGTGGTGTTGCCGCATATGTAGATAGAACATAATATACGCATAAATATTAAATGGACATAGCGCCCTATTAATTCCAATAAAATAATCTCAACTATATTAACTCCAATGAGTTATATTCTTGATTGATATTAATCAGCCTTGGAAAACCAATAGAATAAAATGCAATGCATATATTAGTGTACATATACAAATTAGTATTTACATGTTCAATAATTTACTGAAAATAAATAACATTTAAATATCTATTTATTTTTATAGTATTATCCATTGTAATTATTTTCGAGTGTGTATATTAGTTATTGATCGCGTAGGATATTATATAGATATCTGTTGCAATCACTGATTAATTATATTATGTACTATGTATCGGTGATATACTGATATTAAATGTACGTAACGGTAAAAGTAAACAACTACCGCGAGGACTACACGATTTAAAGATACTTATTCTGATGTTCCAGTAATTATAAACGTATTTGAATTATTTTGTATTCGAAATTACCGAAGCCATTTAAATACTCCTGCGTATTTTAATTTCGTATGTGTACCCCACTTGTGAAATGTGTGTAGCATGTACGTGTGTATTATTTATTTATTAGATGGGCGTGATGCTCAACAGTACAGTTTTAACAATAATTTTTATCAGCGCACAGAAAAACAAAACCTTAATTAATTGACTAAATAATAAATTACACACAATTTATAATAATCACAAGCAATGAAAAAAAGGTGAGGAGCTTTGCTCAAAAGCAGCATGCAAAGAACCGCAAGATTATTCTTTACATAATTAGTATTTATTATGAATAAGAACGGACAAAATGAGAGTAATATGTCTTGTCGGACTAGAAGGTACTTTAAAATGTATTAGAGAAATAAGAGCATCAACACTTCCATTAAGCAGCCTCCGCTGCAAAAATACCGAATTGGCTGCCACTCGTCTACCTGCTAATGAAATTAGTCCTAGATTATTTATAAGTGGACAGTAATCATGATTAGAGTATGTATATAGGTAGAATACTAGAATTAAACTAATGACGGTTGCAGACGAACGATGAGCATAATATGAGCAACACGTATGAAATACATTATAGCATTCGAAATACGATTCTAAATATGTAATTAAGTTAAAATTATACCTACTTGTATTTTCAAACATTTTCGATCACTATTTGTAGTCTTTCCCTTATGCTTAATGAAACGGAAACTCTAAAAAATGGCTCCTTTTAAATAGGTGTACCTGCATACTAGTGCACTGCACGGGTGTTGTAATAGTTAATTTTCTATGTTTGAATGTGCGGCTATAAGGAACTTTCTTTCATTCTAACAAGAGAGATGTTTACAGAAAAATATTTAATATAACACATCATTGTAAAAATAATACACGCCTTATTGCTTAGAGCTGGTAATCTAAAAAGCTGTTTACCTAAAATGTATAATGTTTGGATGATAACTGTATGTAACTATATGTGGTGGAATATGGTATGGAGAAATGGAGAGGGGTGGATATTGGAACTAACAGGATAACCACAGTGTCACAGTTTTTATAGGCAGGCGAAATATTTTTCATCACTAAATCATTCCTATAAATCATCCCCACAATTTAATAAAACAGATTTGATACTCAATTTATATATCACAGACTAAAATATTATAATTAACCTAAGTAAACAGATCACTAAACTAGTATGTATTTTAATATGATTAGTGATTATGTACGTATACTTACATTATTTGTAATATTGACTTATTGTAATATACATATTTTTTAAATTATATTTTACCAAGTAGGTGTATCGTATATCCAAAGCCATCGCTTAGGTATATCAAACAGGTTCGATTTTGGCATTCAAACGGCAGTAGAGAACAACTCGTGTCGTTAAACGCAAATACTATAATTTCATTACAATATTCGTTTAAAAATGTCCTTAAAAAACAATATTGCATTTTATTTTTTAGCTTTATTTTCGGGTCTCTTAGGCATAAATATCGACGAAGCGCACCGTGATAAATTATAGTAGATAAAACTCGTTTTAATCATCGCTCTGCAAATGGTATAATATGTTGTGCTTGTGCATATAAACAAACGTCAGAGTGGTATTATATACATTTATGCCCTGACGATTTTTGTCTTACACGTCGTATAATGTAATCGTTTCATTAAATTATACTGGACCGATCACATATATCGATGAAATACCTAAGCGCTTTAAATAATAATAATAATAATAATAATAATGAAACAGTCCAACAGCGTCACACCCAGATAATTTTGACTCTCCGTAAGCCGAGTAATAAATCTATAATACGATGGCAGTAGTAAATTATTGCGGGCGGGAATGATTTTAAAAAAATACCGTCTTAAGATCCCAATGCCGCCATCGCGCCTAAAGCGCTCTGTCCCGTATAACGATATTTTCACATGACGCTTGTGTGATTATCTGTATAATGAGATTAAATTGTGTCCCGTATACATATCATACAGTATTATATGATACGTGTTGTATACATATATTATTATATTGATATGTACAATATATAGGTCATCTCTACACTCTACGTTTTCGGAGGTTTCCACCAAATCCTTAATGTTGTCCACCGTAAGCTATAAAAAAAAATATCCGCGGCGGCGTAATTTGGTGAGAGACTGAGAGATACTCGGACATTCTCCCGAGTGTAGTTTAGTGATATAATAAATAATAATATATATTCGAGTAATTTACTATTTACCCCTTAATCGAATTAAGACAAAACTTACAGTACTGTCTCTATTTTTCACTTATTCCAGAAATATCGATTAATTCAAAATCTTATAATCACACACTTTTGGCGTGAATGTTGTCATCAATATTATTAATATCAGGAACGAAAGTTATTAAACCTGATTCTCATATTTCACTATTTTTGACGGCATAGTTAAATAATGGACAGTTGAAAATTATTTGATACTTAATAGGTTAGAGCCTTCTAAGCAGACCGATGAATATGTTGATTTCAAAATAATATAATGTTTTTGGTGCTTAAAGTTCCTTTGTAGGGACAATAAAAGTACTTTAATCTTCAATTTTGAGGATGGTTAATAGTAGAAAATTGTATCTAGTCTGCATTTTTTTTGTGGAGGACCGAACTGTAGAAGTTAGAATTCCGAATACATTTAAAATTATTCAAGAAAAACAACAACAACAAAAATTAATACAAAAATGAGAATTTTGATTTATGGATACAATTTTTGTTTGTAACCCAGAAATATTGAAAAATTAATACAATGTTCTTTATAAGTTATTTTTACATCATTTTTAAAATATCGCAAATACATGTATATTATAAACTATTTATTTGTTATAGCCATTTAAAGTTAAAAATATTTGTTATAAACTGATTTCATATCAGTATAGTAATAATATATATTTTATAGTACATATTCCTGGTTTTCCATTAGACATATTTTTTTCAAGTTGGTGTCTAGGTATGAAAAATTAAAATATTTGATTGAAGATTATATAGAAAAACATATTTTTCTACCTTGAATCCAGTAAAAATAAGCTTGTTGAGATCTATCAATTATTTTTTGAATTATAAACACATGCAACTTACTTTTTGATTGACCCGCGTCTAACTAATTCCTTTTAAAGTCATAAATTATTTAGGCCCGAGGCGGATTATGACTGATTAAGAAGTAAATACATTTAGACGTCGTCATAGCAGCTATAGGAATTATATTTTATTATTACATTAATTGGTGCGGAGTGTGTGGATGAAAATCGATCTAAGCCGACTTAATAATATTATATTATACATACATCATCTATAACTACACGCCTATTTACAAGGTGATTCACTAAGGATGCTCGCCACCATTTTTTCATTGTATAATGGATTTATTCAAATTCCGATTTTTGGAATTCTTAAATATACTTATATATATATACTAATATACTATATATCCTTGAGTTGTTTGTACTGCGTACTTAAGGAGTGTCCTGTGATGATACAAACTTCTGTTTTTAAACGAGAACCCATATTTGTTAATGTAAATTATATTTTAGTGGTTTTAAATGTTGACGATGTATCTAATTCAAAATTCAAACGAGTAGTTTTTCAGTCATTCAAATTTTTATAGTAATGATAAAATCCCTTACCTACTTTTTGATGCCTAGATTAATATTAACTACCAAATTTTTCAAGTAACCATGCTCTCATATCTTCCTAACAACCCATTATCACGAACCTATTATCTTAAGTACCCATATTCGATAATTTTAAGAATTCCCCGTTTGAATTTTAATTATAATACGTCAACATTTTCAGAAAAATTGTCTACTAAATAATTTACAGTTGAAATGGGGGGGGGGTCATTTGAAAAACTGAAGTTTGTATCTCCACAGAACATGTATTAAGTCTTTCATTAAAATCTCAAGAACCTAAAACTATAGCCTTTAAGTATATTTGAAAATTCCAAAAATTAGATTTTGAATAAAGGCATTATTGAAGAAAAAAAGGCGGTAGAATGCTTGTCGAATCCCTCTGTATACCCACATTCATCATACATAATTTATAATAATATGTTGGACGTTGGTGTATACAACTATATGCACACACGTCCTGATACAGATTTCGGGACGTGACTTTCAAAATGAATATGACTTATAATAAATAATAACATGGTATATGATTATAGGCTATTTACGTCCACATGCATTATGATTTATTAATTTTTAATAGGTAAGTACATATTTTTCTTTTTCTTATGTTCTTATTTTTTTTTTTTTTTTTTAATGGATACCTAAAATTATTTGAGAACATTATATCTTAATTATTGCAGTCTCCGAGCATTGTATTCATGTCATTTCTGGTAATTGTTGTAACTTAAACAATTATTTGCACTTAGGCAACGCTCCTAAATGGATAGCTGCAAGCCAAGAATTTCGTGGAGGAGAGTAGAGAATAGTATTTTTTCCCTTTATAGTTGGTGATTACGATTTACGGCATTAGGTTAGCCTCAGATGTTGACGAAGAAAGATCCTCCCTCGACATCAGATTGGTGATTTCCATAGGTTATTTATGTGTGTCCTATTCTAAACGGTTTATAATAGTTTTTTGTTTTTTGGTGTCACATTTAAGAGATTTGGGGGGAATGGAATAGACGTTTGGTTTCGTTTAATTTAGTCAATAGTCTTTGCCTCTCATTTTGTCAAATGTCTAAATAGTAAGGTTTTTATAACTTTTTCACCGTCTAAACATGAGGAGAAGCTGAATAATGAGATGAAACGTTTGAAATTTTTTCCAAATTGTCAGCTCTACTGCTGTGACCTGGGATATCCTCAAAAAAAAAGAAGTGTTAGTTTTTGATATGGGCATTTAACTAATGTTTTGTATAATTCTTGCAATATCGGATAGATGGTAAGTGTTTTTACACTAGTTTGAGCTCTCGGCGAGTTTATGGAATATTATTATAAGTCACCGAGTAGGTACATAGAATTTGCATAATACACCTAAAGTAATGTATTAAAAATAGGTATAGTCATAGGTAATAAATAATAATGTAGGTACTCGCGAGTGTGCAATACTATATATATATATATAAACCTATATGACCGTGATAAAACTGCTCGTAAACAATTACTATAACATACGAGTTTACATAAACTATTAGCAGCGTTATTAGAGTATATAAACACTTAACAAGTAGTTCATAGTAATTATTGTGTTTACTTTTTTTTACTTAAATGTGTAGGTACATATGACGTGTATTCAAAGTCTATGATGAGTATTACCCAATCCTACATTGAGTCAAACGACTATAGAGTTAATATTAAGTTAACTTAGTCAACATTATTATCATATTTTAGAATATTATAAAACGTAAGAAAATGGACTCTGAAATGAGGTTCATGTTAAAATAGTTTATACGATTTACCAAATTACCATGCCTATAAACGTCTGGGTCCGATACTAATATATACGGTTGCACGGTTGCAGATATACCTAAAGGCTAAAAGCTTATTAAGAGGTTGAAATAAACAATAAGACGCTACTCGATATTTTTCCTCTACAGGAAACATAATTTTAAAAAAAAAATTAAGAAAAAAGGCGTGTAAAGGCGTACTTAAGACATCGTATGAATTTTTATTAACTTAGCAAAAAATAATAGCGCTTACTTATCTACTCAACATAATAATATCATGATTTATGTAGGTACCAGCAGGCACCTTCCGTCGTCGTAATATGCGTATTATATAATATATATTATATTTATATAGTTCACATAATATATATCATTTTTAAATAGTTAAACGGTAGGTGTATAGTTTTCTGTTTCGAATTAAAGCTTTAGTCCTGATCAATTGAGAAAGAGAATGCATTGCAATCAATTCATATAATACCTATACATTTTGTTGATACGCCTGTTGGAAAATACATGATTACAGATCCGGTTGCAGTGCACATTTTTCATTATAGATGTAAATTAAAATAATATTATTCCCTACAGAGTGCATCAGCTGATACGATCAATACCTTATAAGCTGTTTAAAACGTTTTATAATATATATTTTAAATTTATATCACTCGATTAAGTATGGACATGAGCATCATTTATATTGCCCGCAGATAATATGTTTTTTCATTTAAATTAATGATTTTAAGACATAGGTATGTATGAATGTAGCTGAAAAATAAGATTAATAAAATGGATTTAATATTATATTAACAAATTATGTGTAGGTACTGCATACACACTATAAGATATTATGTTTTGTCTATCCTTGCTTAGTTGCTTCTACCTACTTTTGAAATATATGTAGGTACGTTGTAAATAGTAAAATTACATGGTAATGTATAATATATATATATAGTTAAATCGTTAATATACTCGCAAGAGTCAAAATGGTACAGTTAAAATTTAACGATTTCATTACATAATATGTTCATGAATTATTTATTTTTTATCAAAAACCATTAAACTAACTAACGGACTTACCTTTTATGACCATAATAAACAATCACGTTAAAAATTACATTGCACTATTAGATCTTCTGTGTATTATAGACAAACGCTAATGCGTACTTACAATATATAGAAGCGTATTTGTTATACCTAGTATACATACCCTATAAAAAACGATAGTTTGCTACCACATTTTAATTCCGTTTTAAATGTGAAGGCGCCGTCGATAATATATATTTATATTTCAAATTGCATTATACAGTATTTCAAATAAAATTAGGCAGTATTATTTTTCAAAAACTCTTCTTCAACTCAAACAAATATTGTTAAATTTTACACTTATCAACATCGTTTCTATATCATATTACATCGGGCAACTCGAACTTTAAATAATTTCATATGATATTATAAATAAATAGACGAAGGTTGAAAAAGTTTATTCATTATTCAAGGTAAAAGAAAAAAGGTTTCGTGATTTTATGCACAAAAAAGTAGTTTATTGAAACGGAGATAGCATAAATACACACAATAGTAAATTGTATGTAAGTTTATGTCTGTATTATAGGTGTATATAATGTATAATGTATTTATATAGGTTTAAGAGGTGCTGTAAAAACATAAAAGATTATTTAATTGATCTCATATACGTAATTTCATATGGTAAGATGTAATGTTTTAGTATTGTGGTAAATTATTTTATACTGAAACACCAAGTTGTAAAACAACTTTAAAGTTTTAAAGTTTTTTTATGCAATATTAAACACTTTTAATAGATAATCTTTTAGTCTAGGTACTTTTGATGCTTAGCGGAGTGAAGTGTTTTAATTGTTCTGGGATGTTTGTCTTCATCACTTAGAGTAGTAAAACTTCTTTAGTCTTCGACTTTGAGGGTGGTTCTAGTAGCACATTCATTTGGTTAGTATCCATTTGATACTTTGGGTTGGTCAAAGGTAAAAAATACCTAATACCTACTATTAAAGAATTATTGTTTCTTTTGTCGTGATTCAAAAAATTAATAAGCATAAATAACGTTTTCTAGACATGTCATTATTTAATTTTTTTGTATTGAGATATTAATTAATAGTCGTTTAAAATGTTCTAATGTCTTTAGTCTTTTGTTTCTATTAATGTGGATAGAAAAAGTTTTGCTCGGTCAGAAACTTGAATATTTTTAGAATTTCATATGATAGTTACATTATTATAAAACTATTAAAAATACGTGGACCCATTTTTTTTAATAGATATTTTAAGTTCTAATTTGGGCGAAATTTGGTATTGAAACAAAAATTAAAAATTTGAAAATTGACACCAATTCCATAAAATTATTTTTATTTTCTACTTATGATGCAACTTTAAGAATAGCTAGCTGAATATATAGATACATTTCAATCTGTTTTTTATAGGTATTCTGTAGATTATACGTGATATTGACGTACAAGAATTAATCACACATGTAGATGACACCTATATGTTATAAATTATAATAGTTGATTTAAAAAAAATTGTAATTAAATGACTGGACGCTAATAACCATTGTCATTGTTCAATGAAGCGTTTCATTCAATAAAAAAAAAAAAAATTCATTATAAAAGGTATCCCTCATCAGTACTTACACTCAATAATAATTCGAAAAGGATACATTTTTTTAAAAATAAATAACAAATTTTGAGCGAGGGCGTTCCATCGTACATATATTCCCACTAATATTAGATTCCGAGAGAAGTGATGAATGTATTGATTTTACAAGATGTGTGTTTTTTTTTAAATTTTAAAATGTTTGTGTCTGTTATCACGGTTTGGGACAGTCAAACGCTTCAATTTTCTTCAACAGCAACTTTTCTGATAGGAAAGTGAATAAAGCTGGTGTATTCTGAAGGTCAAAATTTAATATTCCCAATAGTTTTCAAAAGCGACTGGAAAAACAAACAAAAAATTAAGGAAAAACGGGAATTTTTAAAACGAGTTTTTTTTAAAATCGATTTTTATTGCTAGTGTAAGTCTAAAAAAAATGACCATAGGTACATACAATTTTCAACAAATATTTGTATTAGCATTTTAAATACACCATAACATTTTAAAAATATTTTGATCATGTTGAATTATTTATAGGCATAATATGACATTTTGGATTATTATTAGGTTTTTTGTCTATCGATGTCTATGAAAAAATGTAAGCTCTGTCAAAACACTTGAAAATGAAATACAAGGTTTGTCATAAGTTGTTGTTAGTGAAAATTAAAAAAAAAGTTGAGCGTAAGTCTACAATAATTTTTTATGAGTTTTTAAATTTCAAATCAAAATCACGAAAATTTGCAAATTATTTGAAGATAGAAATTCATAAAACATTTTATTTTCATATCTAAGATATACAAAATGAATACAAGATTCCTCCTGATTTATTACTAATATTTTTTTATAAATTACAACAAATTAACTAAAATCTTTATTCTTTACTTAAATATCTAATTTCATTAACATCTTAATTCAAAATACTTAAAGAATCGTCCCTTTTTGTGTCTTGTTTATAATATTTATTACTCTTGTGAATTTGAATCTAAGCATTAATTTACTACTAATAACAAGAGCTATAGCTCACATAGGAAGTAGATGAATGGAAAAAAAAAAAATGTGAAACTATATTATATTATATAATATAATCATAATATTGTTCGATTTTTAATTTTCAAAAAAAGTTGCGATGTATTATTTAGGTACTTTTAGCGAATGACATCTATCAGTTATTTCGGTTACATTCTGTAGTCTGTACATGAGTATAATATGCAAGTTGTACGATAGCAATGATGATAAATGATACAACGTGTTGACGTGGAAATCATATAATATAAAGTTATATTTTTTTATTCTTTTGGAACACTCTCGATACGTTATACGTGGCAGTGAAACGTGAGTATGTGACGTCAAGATGTTTACGTCACGTCTGACGCGTACACAATATACTATTCCTGTATATTATATTCATATAATTATGCAAATCGATGAACACGCGTAGCATAGACGACGGCGCTTATTATTTTAGAAAATAGTAGGTAGTATCCATATAGAAAATTAAATCTCCAATTTGCATACACCGTTCACGCATAACTTAAAGTCGATTAACAGATTGACAGTAGCCAGTAGGTACCTACTATATTATGTAATTTCTGAAGTACACGCCAACAAGCAGGAAAACATAAACTTGGAGATCGGATCGCAATGTTTTTTAAAACTTTCTTCGACGGTTGATATTATTATAAGTTTTAACAGTTTTTATTATGTACAGCAACAAAAAAAATTGAATACCTACATATAAATTGATATAACATAATACAGTTCAGTTGGAAACGAAAAAAAAACTATTTCTTTGAACGCTTTCGGCATGATAATATACCCATGTTTCTTCATTTAAAATAGTAAATACAGTATTGGCATTGATTAAATACACTCATTAATCAATGGTATTGGCTTACATGACACAACAAATAAATTCATCTTGGCATTACTATTGATTTATGTGATTTATGTAGTCACATTAATTTGAGTATATGTGTTGTCAACAATAAGTGTTCTTGGTGTCGGGTAAAACAATAGTATAATAATACTAATTGTTTTCAATTCAAGTTAAAAAGTGCAATACCTATCAATATATCATAATATTTTATAATAGTTGAATAGTTCATAAAAATATAAATACAACATATCTTGCAAGACATGCATTTCCATGTCATGTACAAGATAATAAGTATAATATTTGAATGTGACAACCAACGGGGGACCAACGAACACACTTTACAAATACAAGAGAGCGAAATGTGAATATCGTCTAGGGGGCTGCTGCTACAGAGACCCATTTTGTACAAGTGGCATAGCTTAATACATGGCATGTGGGTATAATACAGTGATGCCCAACTGTTTTTTCCTTTTTTCCACTTAGTAAACAATTATCTTCGACCGGGCCCCACAAAATATAAAAGTATGAATAATCTCAATCTTAATCTAATCTAATAATATTGTTACACATAATAGGGTACAGTTGTATACACGAAGGTACATATTGGACTTGTTTTCTTATCTTTTATTGACGACTCATTATTGAAAAGATTAGAAATTGAGGAACATATTGTAGGTTCGCATTATAGATTTAGTTTGACCAATACGCCCTTTGAAGTGATAAATATTAATATTAATATTATCACGAGTGATATTAATATTAAATTTATATTTTAAAATGTCCGACAGAAAAAAAAACAGAAAAACAATGATGATTCTTGAATGTTTAACTTAAAATGGTCGACAAATTAATTTTTCATGGAAATGTATAGAAAAGTTTGTCTTGTTTGTCGTGAAACGGTTTCAGTTGTTTAAGAATTTAATATCAAACAACATTATGAATAGAGAAGCACGAAGAAAAATTATTAATAATAAATTAATTAATAGTAATAATTTTACCATTTTTTGAATATTTTGTTTAAAAAAATTGTAACGGGCCACATGGAATACCTTTGCAGGCCACATGTGACCCGCGGGCCGTGGGTTGGGCATCACTGGTATAATATAATATCATCAGGTCTATATCGCGTGCCGTATTTATTTAAGAGTATACTGGAAGGTAAGTCCAAAACATTAAACGTATAATAAACGTGCAAGTTCCCTTAAAAAGACGTGTAATAAACGACGCTGATCGAGGCCATTTCGACGAGATCCGTAATACATGCAAATATGTAAGAATTTATGTCGTGTGCAAGGTGTATGCGTGTGCTTATTTCACCGACAAAGTCATTATAATTTATAATAGCCTAGTCTTACACTCGATTAAAGGTGTATTTATTTCCTAAATACTTTTCTAACGTCAAAAACTTAAAAAATTATAAGGAAAAACGTTTACAGTTATAGTTTTTGAAATCCTTATCTGTATAGTTTGTACAAGTGTACAACAACATAATAGGCTGTTTTGGACGTCAAACATCGTATTATGTAATACCTAGGAGAGCGGTTCATTTCTCACTCGCGCAGTCATTGCAATAATTAACATAATATTTTTTTTATTGCTGTGCAATGTGCATTTATATCATATAATTTAATCATTAGGTAGTGGACTATATTTTGTGAACTCCGTCGTCCGATGCAAAAATTCTGACTAAATATTATAGCATTATAAATTTATAGCTATTAGGGATGTAACATAACCGATAACGTATAATATTATCTAGGTACTATAATAATATTATGCATTATAATAAATAATTATTATGCAAAACAGCTTTTAGTATTTCTTCTAATACTTTAAATTAGCTGTCATTTTTGTGTCAAAAATTGAAAACAAATAACATTTAGTATAGCCATAGAGGTACATGGTACATGGCACATCGTTTATAACATACACATTATGTGTGTAATGCCTAAATTAAATTATGCTCATAGTTTAAGTGTAAAATTCATGACCATTAATTTGAATATTGCAGAATACAACTACGGCAATTCATTATACATGTATATTATGTACATAGTTCCGTGTGTAAAAAACTCGATCGCATGTTCTTCGTGTGTTCATAATTATTGCTCGTCCTTTCTATCTACAGATTAATTTCTGGTTTGGTTGAATAATAATGCACTTTAAAATTAAATTAGGTACCTACTTATTATATGTGTGTAACCTATGTCCTATATACTACCAGACGATCCCGGGTATACACCACAGCAGACAACAGTTGTACTATCGCAGCTATATTATAAAGGTATATAATACGAGACATCGGAATAGAACGATATCGCAAAATAAAATAAAATGTTTAATACATTTCAAGATGAAGAAAAAACTCAGAGCTGTAAATAATTGTAATAATATAGCCGTTATTCTAACGATCACATACATATTAGGTATTACCTACCATTAATATACCATAATACCTATACACTATAATATTAACGGTTTATGATCTACGTACATACCTATTATGATCGCGGATTGTGCACCGAGCGCACGTAATTTTATATCCCTAACATTATCGTGTTCATTCATCAATTTATTGTGATTATATAATATTACTATTTTTTCTATAGATAGAACCACCTGTCACCTATCATACGCATACGATGTCTATCTGTTTTACGAAATATCATCAATTAGACGACAATGGTTCTCTGTGGAATTATTGTTATTATTGTCTAAGTGCTCATTGTTATTATTATACATCTTCGTTGTATAAGTAATGCACTGATACAGGTTACCTAACAACTAGCCTATAAATTCTATATGTTTTATCGTCGAAGAACGTATATTCATCGACTATTACTTACTATTATCATATAATATAATAATATTATAATTATAGACAATATTGCGTGTGCTTATACATCATTTACCTGTACGCGGGACCGGAGGGAATAATATATAGGCGTATCTATACGACTGTATATGAGTGGTTAATAGCTCTTCCCCCTCTACCCATCATAACACGACTGTTGAAAGTCAGAATTTGGAAGACTATTTTCTTTTTCATATTTACTCTATTCTGTATAATTTATTACTATGGGTTTTTTCTGAGAAATGGGAGAAATTAAATTTTATAAAATTATGCAATATTGAGATGTTCAAAAATATTTTGTGATGATATCTTTTTTTATTACCAAATCGGCACGAATGGAAGTAGTGTAATAAAATATTAATACATATTAAAAATTAGTGAAACTGTCTAATAATTTGCATTTGTTTTATTTGTTTCTTATTAGATTAAACAAATTACCAGGCGTGAAGTTTAAAACATTTTTAGTGGACTAACTTTTTGTCGAGTTCTTGTTCGATTTCACTCGTCGTTGACGCATAATAATCCCTTTGTAAATTCGTTATTTTGTTTATGGAGTACCCAAGTAGTATAATTTATAAATATCAAATATTATACTAAGTAGTTGTTTATAAACCAAAATACCGAAGTTCTGTGTACGTATTTCAATCGAATGTAAGTCGAGTTAACAACTCACGCAAGCACACACGCAAATATAATCCATACAAATAATACCATTGGTTATGTAATCAATGATACTACGAAAGTATTTCATTTTATTTTTTTTAACACACGTCTTACCTTGTCATATGTTTTGATTGATTCAAATTAGTAAATTGTTTTAACCATTGCGACATCTTGACGGATCGAAAACATTTCTAACGTGTAATTGTACCTAGCTATACGGCCATATAAACTCGAATATTGTAATAAGTAATAATATTATATTAAACATTATGCCCCACAACTGCTGTTTCAATTCTATTGCTCAGACTCTGTCTTATTTAGACATATAGTGCACGACGCACGTATCGGCTTAATTGAAAAATGTTCAGTAGATTAATAACATTTTTAACATTTTTAACGTTCAGAAATGGCTGAGTGCTCGTATCAAATCATAGTCTAATTAAGTCATGAATAAAATGATATAATTAATGTACATATTTTTAATTTTTTGATTTTAAACAGGTGTAGGAGGTAGGTATAACGAATTAAAAAGGTGGGCAAGTGGGTACCGCACTAATTTACTTGTACATTATAATTTATAGGTGTCATGTGGGTCATTGTAATTGATATGTTAGATTTGAATTCAGTGATATAAAATCATTGTGTGTGAAAAACAATTCTGAGCGAAGAAGGTCTGTCAGTTTACGTAGGTACGCACATTGCATTGGAAATGTCTAAAATATAATATAATAATATACCTAATTCAAAAGTTTCAGGTACCCATAAATATACTTTCTATAACTAACAAAATATTTTGAACACGTTATAATGTATGGACCGAAAATGGTCATATGACATTTGGTGAAAATTAAAGGTATCCATGACAATCAATTTTTGAATTACGATAAAAAATAAAACCAATTTTGTCAAAATACTTAGGTTTATAAAAATGTTCGCTTTTCCTGAATTTTGTTATTGTTTTTCCTATCGCTTTTGAAAACTACTGGGAATTTTTTACTTTTGATCATCCCTCAAAGTGGCAACTATATTCATTTTCCTACCAGAAAAAATGATAAAGTAAAAAGTCTTAGCATTTTTACTGTCCAAATGATGAAAAAAAATGATATACAGAGAGAAACACACCATTGTAAATTCAATACATCCATCGCTTCTCTAAGAATCTAAAATAAAAATAAAAATATTGTTTTAAACGAATAAGAAACATGAATATTGAAATTATACAATTATTTATTTTATGTTTTTTTTTAAAATATATCTAAAAGTAGATAAAGTAGTAAATTCTATACAACTATTTATAATTACCTAGTGCCTATTATATCAAAAAAAACCTATTTGATTTGTAATTAATTTTTTTATGAACTTTAAGAAGAAAAAATATATAACCTGTTCAAGTGTACAACAACTTAAGTGCAATAAGCATAATAATATGTTATGATAAAACCTAATACTTCTCTAGTTTGAAAGATAACTTGACAGAAGTTAAATTAGATCAGGGTGGTCCAACCTTTTGTGGGCGGCGACCAATCTACATTTTTATATAAACACTTCAAACACCAACTCTTAACCAAAAATTATTTTTATTCATATTTTATTTTATAGCAGACGATAAGTTATCACATAACAAATTAATATTAATTTAATATAATTTATTCTTATTATTAGTCACTAGTCAGAGATATGATTGACTCCCGCCGATCACTTCCTTATTGTTGTTTTTTTAATATGTTTACTACATAGTATTAAGTCTCCTAAAAAAGGGCGTGAAAACTGATAATACTTTTTGGGCCTCGAGTTGGACCACCCTGGATTAGATGATGCAACTCCAGATACCTACTTATATATTAAGACTGTTATGAGGTATCTACACCATTTCTGTTTTTAAACGACATGTGGTGAGGTAATATTATTATTAGTGATTTCCAACCAAAATTTGGTACAATGTATAAATGTATCGAACCTCAATCAATTCAAAATTAATTACCATGAAGAAATTTAAATATTATTATTTGTAAAGTATATTGTAAAGTATGGGTATACCTATTTGTATTTATGTTAATTTACTGATATAAGAGTTGTCAAAATACATTTATTACATTTTATATACACTACGCATATTTTTCAGTGGCCAACTGTTTGTTTTTTACTAAAAAATGATAAAATAGAATATTTACGGTAGATAGGTATCATAAAAATGTCAAACAACACTTCCTTAATTGAATATTATGTGAACTAGTATAGTAGTATCTAGTACAACCAGTACAAGACATAAAATCTTTTAACATATGTAATAATAATTTGTGTTGCTACGGCAATAACTTAAATTATGTAACGTTTTTTGGGAAGATCCATAAAATTTATTTTTCGGGAATATTAAAGAAATGTGTTAAAGATTTAGAATTTTCAGTTATTAAGACAACGTATGGTCTTACATAATTGTATCTTCATTAAGACCTCTTTAACAGTAAATTATGATGTTAAAGCATTTATTGTTTTGCGTAAAATTTAATATTTTATAATATAATTTTAAAAACATTTAATTTTCACATAATATAATTATTGAGCATCCTTTAAACATAAAAAAAACATTTTATTTGTACATACTATTTTAATTTTTTTTTTTTTATTTAATAGATATCATTTTTCATGAAACGATGTTTTAAAAATGGTGACATAATTAATATAATATTGGAGAAATCTTGTATCCAAGTTAGGGGTTGTATATAGATCTGAATAATTTAATATTTTTATTTTATGCAATATGTTTACATCATATATGCATTTCATGTATAGGTATTATAATGTACTGTATAATACTTATTAGTTATTATCCTTTCTACGGTTGCTTTCATTTAAGTGGATACTTAAAGTGAGCAATAAAAATAAATCGGTGTATTTATCGTGATGGTAAAATGTAATACAAATAAAATTTGATGGTTTCCAGAGTTTCCAGTGTTTTATAAATACATAGATAATAAAGATATGTTTTTACTATCTACCTGTACGTATAAATCGCCGTTATCTTTCATTTCCTCCTAGTGCTTTTTTAGTAAAGAGGACTATGGTCTTATGGGTACGTATAGTATAATATTAATAAACATAGGTACTTTATACACCTTATTAAAATCTCTGTGTTGCATTTTTCAGCTATTATGTTTTTATCCAGATTTTTTTTTACTTATCCTTGTGACATTGATAAAAAAAACAATTTACGATATTTGAATAGAAACAAAAACTAATTTTCATCGTATAATTTATGAGAGACATTATGGGTGTCTTGGTGAATTACCTTGTGTTGTATAGCATGTAAATAATTTCCGCCGAATACTAATTAAATCAACGATTAATTATAATAAAATAAGTAGGTATTTATTTCTCATAAAGATTCAAGGATTTATAATTTTTTTTTTATATTTCGTGAATTATTGTAAAACGTATTACGATCGTGGCATTATTAATTTATATATATATTTTTTTTTTTTAAGTAAAAATAAGATTCATTATTGGAGGAAGAAACTGAATGGATCATCATCTTAATTTCGTTACGCCCGTTAGGTGCATGCTTACATTGATTACCAAATGAATTTATTCGCTATATGGTCCATTATAAAAAATCGTAAATATTATAATATATATATATATATATATATATGTGTGTAAGTACTCCACCATCAATTTTATATGGTGTTTATATGTGTACTCTGTTCATGTCCTTGTATTCTACGATTGTACAGTCATTATTAAAATATTAAGTTTTCCTCATAAAAATGTATGACTAATTTTTAACAGTTTGACCATGAATTGATGAATTGCATACATCTTAACATAATATTAGAGTTTCATATTAAGAGGGCCAGTTTTCAAAAGATAAAACTCTTCCTGTCTCCCGGAAACATAACTTTACTATTATAGCAGTTCAATATTTCTGGTGGTTGAGATTCCTTTTGAGATTTATTAATACTGTTCATTTTAAATTTGATTCCATTTCTTTTTTACTATTTTTATATTTTATTTAAAATATTTGCGGAAATACAGATTCATAATTTTTTGTTTCCAGTAATAACAAAAAAATCCGGAACAATCAATCGATCAAATAAAAATAAATTAAATAATCGATAGATATAATAGATGGAAAGGACACCCAAGATTAAGATATGAAATGAAAAAATAAATAAATCAGGCTAGAGTTGGGTAACTTAACGAATATGCAATTACAATAATACAAATGCATGTAACACTGATGGTTTAATTATCTATGAGTGAAATAATATCAATTAAAAATAAAACAACCTTATCAGTTGAACAGAATTATGTATTATAAGTATTTTACAGTTGATTTTTCTTTATTTTCAATACTATACCTATCTCTAATCTTTAGTCTTTAAATCTCTTTAAAATTAAAATGTTCCTATATCACGAAAATTATTTTATATTTATAGAGATTAACAACAATTTTCATATTTCAACAACTATTCAAAAATAAAATTTTTCTAATTTTAATATTGCAGAACTTTTTAATAGAAGTATAAAAATAATTTAATTCACATTTTATTTTAATTTTTATAGTCAGCATAATGTGGCAGTTCATAAAATTAACATTTATATTGGTCGTAGGTATTATAATAAATAAAATATATTTACTATTTATATTTAACTTAATGGCTCCATAATTTTATTTTGTAAGAGCACTTTTGTACATTTTGAGGAATAAAACCGTTTTATATACCGCTTATTATAGAACAAGTGCCAATATATCTTTTAAATCTGACCTGTCACATTTATTAAATTATTAAAATATTATGCACTATGCACCTTAATACCACATGCATTATATTTATTGCCAACTAATAATATAATATTTGTGTATACAATTTAAGTCCGTGAAAGTATTCAAGAAGTTACGTAAAACTGCAGTTACAACTATATAACTGTACTAAGTACCTACTGCAGTACTACCTTCAGATTTCCCATTTAATTATTAGATATTTGTTATGGATTGTGTATTAGGCATTAGACAAGTTATATAAGATTTATAAATTACAGATTCATCAACAATGATCAACAATGACGTTTATAATAAAACAATTTAAATCATAATGCATTTTGATTATTTTGTTGTACTATTCAAAATATTAATTATTTTAAATAGGTTTTTAATATTTTAACTAAATCAATGGACTAATTCCACAATTGTTAAGTCATTTAAGAAATAATAAATGTACCTTGCTAAAATATAGCATCTATAAGAATCAATTTTTTTAGTAAGTAGAAATTAAACTACTTTCAGTATAATTATTTGCATTCATTTCTTTAAAAAAAAAAAAAAAATATGTAAACTGAAATTGAAAAATATATAATAATCAATTTTGTTATTAAAAAATTAGGTAATCAAGACAGTTTTATCGTCGGAACTTCTGTAGTATTTCGTTAATGTAACTTAAAACCCCATCAAACTATACCATCCTATTTAATAGATATTAATAACTGTATATAATTATATTAAGTTCATTATATTCATAAGTGCAAAAAAAAAAAATTATGAAATATGTTCTATAAAGAACACTCTTATGGCAATCTTCGATATGCTGGAAAATCCTAAATACTGTATTAAGTATCTATTTAATTCTTGACATACTTATATAAATAATACAAAGTTATCAGAGATCTATAGACTATAACTATTTAAATCTGTCTTTGGTACAAAAAAAAATTCTACAAAGTACATGTCACTAATAATTATAAAAGTATACCAAATTTTTAAGTATGTGTTATCAAGATGGTAATTTATTTAAATTATCAATAATAGTTTACTATTAATTGATATTGAATAGTAATAATAATAATAATATCTATACATTGAATATAAAACTAAAATGTTTATATCAGTCAATGATTAAAAGCCTATATTTTAAGTTATTCCTGACGAGCGTTGATATATTCGTTTAAGCCAAAATTATATTTAATTAATTTTTGAGTTGTATTCGTATCACCATCAACGTGGTTTTTATAATTTTTAATATTGAAAGAACAATATGTACTCTCCAATCAGTATTTTGATTTAAACTTAAGCCACTTGTTATCCATCCTAACCAGACAGTTCTTATACGAGACTGACTGCTCCGGGCGGATGATATGTGTCTGATCAGTCACTAGATATCAGTAGCTGCGTTGAGCAATGCTGTTGGATATGTGGATGATGAAGCTGCAGGCCTTATCCATTAAAACTGCAGCATTGAAATGTGAAGCGAAATATTTCTTAACCACGTAACACTACAAACAAGACAGTATACTTAAAGGGGAGGAGAGAGGGGGTTCGGGGACAGTGTGCCCACTTTTCTTCAGGTGCCTCCCGGCTTTGGGTTTGACCTTACTTAGTCGGATACATACATTATAGTGACAAAACTGTCATAATTTAAAAAAAAATTATTTATACTAAACTGTATTCCATTAGTTTAAGTGAATCGAATCCTATAATATTTCAGACTATGTTTTTGGCCATGAGACAACATAAATAATATATGCTTACAGAATCCAACAAGTAGTACAGCAGACATTTCGATTGAATTTCTTTTTATAGAACCACCTACAAAAATCAAAAATATTTTAACTTTTAAATTGTAAATGAATAATAATATAAATGGAATATTTAATGACAGATATATTTGAAATGTTTTATACTATAAGAATAATATTATTGTTTATTGTTATACCTAGTCATTATAGATATTCACATTATACAGTAGCAGTAGAACATGTATTTTATGTCCACGGACTGGATTCTTATCAACAAATTATTATACACATCCAAAGTATACGAAGTTGTAAATATTTTTTAAATTATTAAGATTAATCGTCATTTTTTGTTTATTAATTAACTATTTATATGTAGTTTAAAAAAATTTTATTTTCGAAACTGAGTTCTTTATACCAAATATTAATTATGCATAGGTGCGATATTATCTCATTAAATAAATGTGGTTATATCTTCAATATCTTCCCATATCTAACTTTATAAAATTGATTATTTATTTAAAATATGTTATATAATGAAAATTCACTGGGTACAGAAAATCTCACAGATGTGTTCATTTAACATAAAACATATTTTAAGGTAATGGAAGACTTTGACGTTATCCAGACAGTATTCAATTGAAAGTCTGAGACGCCAATACACGAAAAGAAATGTATAAATGATTTTATAATAATATTCCTGTTTGCACAAAAAATGAATGATTAAACAGTCATACAATTAAATACAGACGAACCACTGGTCACTCATGGACGTGCATGCAACCCAAAAATAGATTAGTATTTTTTGAGGACGTATTGTAATGATAGTAATTTTTTTTTTTGTACAACTTAAAATTTTTAATAAAATTTTAAAAATCTACAATAATATAATAAGTAATTAGTAATTACATGATTTAAGAATAAATTGCTTTATATCATTAGCAAAAAACATATCATGAAATATTACACTTAATAATAATATAGACTGAAGATGGGCCGTTTTTAGAATCGTTTTATCATATTTATAGATATTTTATCTCAAAACTCAAATTGAACACTTGTTAAATGCACATACATTACAGTGATTTACTCAATGACAAGGTACACTCGACACCTACTGTACCTACAGCAGAGTGGTTGTCAACCTCCCCACTTTTTATTAATATTATTTATACGATCAGCGATAGAACCCTCGGGTGTCGTTTGTACACCGTAGCTTAAAATAAGGCTTTGTTGTTATTTGGATACGCATAAAAACCAGATTTTAGTACTACAACGGGTACACCTTAAAAAATATATTGATTTTAATAGGTCAATGTTATTTTAATCTCAGTTATGTTCATCACATAAATCAAAATCGATTGATACACAACGCCATATATTAAATACACAACTATAAAAATTATTTGTTCTGAAAATTCAATTTTGATATTTCCATCGACGCGACAATTATTAATTTATACATTTGTACTGCACGTGCAGCATGCAGCACCTGCATGCATATATCATAATATATGGCCATGTCAAGGCGTGTTCACTAGTAAGTAGTAGGGCACACCTAATTATGGATCACACTTTGTTGCAATCGCGTATTTCTTTTGGATTTTGTAATAATTGTTTTTAGGTGAGCAAAAATTAAATAATATCGGTCTTAAGAATGATTATCAAAAGTGTTGGAGGAAATTTTGAACACCGAGAGGTTATTTTAATTTTTAATCATTATTATTGCATGTATTATTAAACCAAATCTGACGTGTTAGTTTTCAAATTTGATTAATCTGGTGTTAACCTAATTGTATTCTGGTTATTTTTTAATTTTTTTATCTGATTCAATCTGATTACTTGGGTGTTAAACGTTCATTTGGGTGCAAAACCTTATATTTTATGGTATGCGTGTTTCACCATACTTATTTCATTATTTAACAAATACGACTTACCTTAAAATATATTCTTGCACCTCAACGAATTTGGATTAATGACAATTATTATTACTGAGTAATATATTATTATACCAATGTAAACGTGTAATGTAGTTAAATTAATATCATTAATATTATTTTATTTACTATTAAAAAAAATCTTATTATAATATTCAAACAAATACTAGTACCTATATCTAAAATCATAAAATTGGTATTCTGATTGAATTTCAAAACGTTAAGCTAATGTTTTTACTATTTAAGAACACTAAATTAGTAAAGCCGTTTCAAGAAACGTATCTTAAAATATCCTATGCAAATTAATTTAAGATAATACATATTACATACTTTTATGTATATAATTCTGAAGATCTAATCGGACTTTTGCCAATAAATTTTAAAAAAAAACAGTAAAATATTATAGATTATTTAATTGTAAATATTTTATACTTAAATATTATTACCAACAGCTGCATGGCTGCATGGGTGATAAATTACTACAATAAATTACCAACTGTATTTATTTTAATTAGTTAAGCGTAACTAATAACGGTTTTGGTTTAATATGACTTACACATTTTTTTATACATTAAGGTAGGTAACTTATAGCCAATAGGTAGGTATATCAAACATAAATGTACGATATCAATTTATTGACATACAGTTTGTTTTATACAGGGTGATTCATCAATCATGCTCACTCCTTTTTTTCAATAATATAGTTATTCAAAATTTGATTTTTTAATTTTTCTTTAAGACCATATTTTCAAATTCTTGAGATTTTTTGTACTACTTCAAGAGTGTCCTGTTGAGATATAAATTCCTGTTTTTCAAATGAGAATACGACTATTCAAATATAAATTATACAGTAGATAATTTTTCTGAAAATGTATTCAAAATTAAAATTCATACTAATAGTTTTTGAGTTATTTAACTTTGAGCTCTAAGGATAAAAGATCCGTAGTAATGAGTTTACAAGATATGGGAGCTATGTGGATTTGAAAATTGTAATCATTAATATTAATAAATTAATATTCATAATTTGTAAAAATAACCTAAGTAATAATAACTCGATAATATACTCGATACAATTTTACGTATATTATAAATTTATGTAAAACCAGTTTTAAGGCCTATTATCCTTAATACAAACGTTTTAATAACTAAGAAACTACCTCATTCCATTTTTGAATGTGTTACAAAAAAAAATAGTCCACTTAATAATTTACAGTAAAAGAGGGGGTTTCCGTTTGAAAAACAGAAGTTCGTATCACCACAGGGTACAACTTACTTGATACGAAAAAATCAGGAATTTAAAAATATAGTCTTTGAGTATAATATACAAAAAATATTATTTAAAAACTCCAAAAATCAGAATTTGAATAAATTCTTTATTAAAGCTAAAAATGGGGATGAGCATGTTTGGTGAATCACCCTGTATATGCTTGATGTTTAATATTACAAGACAGGTTTATTCATTAACACTATAATTAAATAGATAAAATACATAGTAAAAATTATAAACAGGAATCTGGTAACGGGGAATACTAAATGTTCTCAGTAAATTGTTGGTGTTCCAACCTCCCCCCCCCCCGCAATACACCACTACAAACACTTGGATTTTTATCCCTAGGAATATAAAAAGGGAAAATATTCGTGTTTAAACATAATATTTACAATATACATTATATAATATTTATAACACCCCAACCCCAACCACAACCAATTGTTAATATTAAATAATAATTTTCCTGAAATTACATGCTACGCTGATACTTTAGAAAAGGAATATTTTGTATTTTTGAAGAAATATATTTTCACGAGAGAAGACATTTCGGAGTGGGTATGAACCCTTAACCCCCTAATCCCCTTTATGCGCCACTCTTTGGGGGCATAGACGGTTTCTACCAAAAATTTACCTTATCTTTTTCCATCGATCCACTTTTCCACCAAATCATAAATTGGTGGATTCCATTTTCCATTCGCTTCATATTATCAAGATATCTCACAACGTTTAAAACCATAGTCGTTGGCCGGGCACTCGTGTATAACGTACCTAAGAAATCAGTACTGTAAGCCTATGCATTACATATTATATTACAACTGTTAGTTATTACATTATTAATTTATCATTACATAACTCAGTGACTCTAGAAAAAATAATTACCTACATATTTATGTAATTCTGACGAATTTCCGCAAAGTTTGAACTTATATAGGCACTATTGTAAAAACAAACTGACTAGACATATTTTAAATATTTTTTTAATAATTTTGTTAAGAGCGTGTTGTAATTATTGAGAATACTTGTATTACATTTTTAATAATCTAAAGAAAAAAAAACTAAAATTAGTCTATTTAATTTAACACCTAATTTATATATATATTTTTTACATTTATTTAATTAACAATGTTTCTTCATCTCTATGTATAGTTACAAACATTCAATAGTATTTGAATACTTATATTATCCTTTAAGGTTTTTCGTGGAGAAGTATATTGGTAAAAAAAAGGAAATGTACATATTATATAATAATAATTTTGGCGGAATCGGATTATTCATGTTATTGAGGTAGGTTAGGCGCAGGTCAGTTACCTATTTTGAACCTACACGTATCCAAGATATGTAGATACTTAATATATAAATATTTTAAATGTGGATTAGTGGAGTAATTATAGGACAACATTTAGAGGGGTTGAATTTCCCCTTTACCAATCGAATTCTCACATATTATGTAAACGTTAATTATATAAAGTTTTGACAAATTAACAAGTTGTTTATAAATAAAGGTCATTTAATATTCAAACAAAAATTATGTATATTGGATCATAAATCAAATGTAGGTAACCTATAATTATTAGTATTATAGTCTAAAACATTCAAATTTTTTATTAAGTTATATAACTTTTGAGTTATATAATATACCTACTAGCTGTCCCGGCCGGCGTTGGCCGTGCCAAGGATATGTACCTGTTAAAAATGCCAACTATATTATATCATTTACACTCTGTTCAACGCATTATTTAATATTCAGTGTGATTGTGTTCAAAACTTAAAAGATTTCATCGATCATCTTGAATGTTTTTTTAGAGTACATTTACAGGATGGTACGAAGGAACCATGAAAATGTCAAGCCTCAGCCTATCATTATTTAGACTCTACGTTGATCAGTCAGGATACGTTCAATTATATTATATTATAGCCATCCCGTCCATAATTTCCGGTGAGTGATTATACAAGCAGTATATTTACAGGTGGCCCCTTTGAGGTAAGTACGTAATCACGAATGTTGAATTAAGAATGCCATGGTATTTATGATGTGCGTGTAGGTTTCCGAACAACGTTCCAAAAATTAGCTATAATTCGGTTTAGTCTTTTGATGGACTGATGGAGACATAATTATAGGGATCCAGATCTCCTAATTTTCTGGTAGATTTTCCCAAAAATTTTTTTCATATAAACCCTGTATTGATAATTACAAACGTGAAAAAAAAATCAACCAAATCGGTTCAGCCGTTTCTGAGATTAGCTGTTATAAAGAATCTACTTTCACGTTAATATAGTTAGATAAGACCATTTAATCATAATTAATTTTGAGATCTTAATAATAATATCTTCAACTTTGAGGGTGGTTTCTAGTGTCAAATTTGGATCTAGTTAGTACTTGAAGGGTCAAAAGTAAAAAAATATTTTGCAGAAATTCGGGAAGAACAAAAATATTTGGAAAACCAGTATTCGACAAAATCGATTTTGTTCTTTTGTTCAATTCATAAATGAATAACCGTAGGGACTTGAAATGTTCACCAAATATTATTTATATTTATAATAACATTTTTTAGAAATTTTCAAAATATTTGCCTCTTATGTTCTATTAATTTTTTAAAGGTTTAAAACGTTTGAATTTTTATTTTCATACAAGGTTCCAAATAATTAATAAAATGATTTAAAATACATAGGTATACAATTGTTGTCATAATTTTGGAATTCACTCATTATTTAATAACAATAGTTAAAATGAATACATTCGATGTTTTCCCCGAAAATAGTTCAATATATCGCACCTATTACTTTGTTTGAAAAATAAATTACTTATAGTAATAGGTATAAACATTAATAATTATAGTATCATAAACTATCCTTAGAAATATTAATATAAAATGTCACATCGTCTCCGCTTAGAATAATTGTTCGTATACGGTAATAGGTACGGCAGCGATGTTTCAATATGTCATGTATCAATGAATTCAAATTTAACCAATTTATTAATTATTACAGTGACCTACTTAACGATGAGGTGCGTGTAAAACTTATATATAGGTAGGTACAGCAGAGCGGCTGGGTCAGTTTTTTTTTTAATATTGCATATTGATTTTACACAAAGGTTTTTGACATGACTATTCTCTGGATACTTATATGTACCTATATAATTAATATACACCTATCCAACCTAATAACATATGCTACCCATAGGTATTCCCATTATTTTTATTCCTAAATGATTATTTATTATTTTATAGCATTTTTCGATGTATTGAGCGTTTTCTGTTAAAAAAATCACTCGGTATAAAATTCTTTAAATTGGGTACACACTATTAAGACACATAAACAAATTTGCGATCAATAATAGGTATCTAATAGCGACCGGTTGAGTTTTACAATTTTTTCTTTCTCAACAACACAGTATTATCCTGAATTAATGCGTATTTGTAGCCTTGTAGGTTTATACAATTATCATTAAAGGCATCAACCTTTGATCGTATAACAGTTGCAGCTGTTACGTCACCGTGTCAAAGATATGCTAATGAACTAAGTAGGTACATGTTATACTATATTATAACAGCAGGCTCACATGTAACTCTGCAGTACTATACATGCAGTACACATATTACATTATTTATATATATATATATGTATTATGTGTCTATAGCCCCCCCCCCCCAAACATATTTCGCCTCTTTATACGAGGGATCGCTCGTATTACGCAAGGCTGCAACAGTTTCCACGATATAGTAATATTAGATGCCTTGACAAAAAACGGAATTTTTTTTATGTCCGATCAGACGACTTAAAATAAACGTCAGACAGAAATATAATACGTCAGATTGGTTTTATACAGCTTACTCACACGACGCGACTTCCAACCATATATACATACAAACTCTATTCAGCTCGCGCACCCGCGTGTGTCTTAAATAATGATGACCCACCCGTTATTATAATAAAGTATACGGTTTCGGATTTAATAGTTTCGAAATGGATTTTATAATCATTACGTTAAAGTGTTCTCCTCTCGCGGCGTGTACAAAGTATGGTATAGGTCGACATAAGAATCCTCATGTACCCACTATACGTATAATATATTTCGTATAATGATAATATAACGTCTACCTATGCATTTTAATCATTTCGATTTCCTATATCGCATTTCGTTCGGCGTACTAGATTATTCACATTTGTGAAAATCGATTTTATCTCGTTTCTGAAGTAGGTACCTATAAGTTACACGTACAGCAAACAAGCCCCACGGCTAACTTCCAAATGACCATTGATCATTTTTGTATTCCATGTCTAGATACTTTCAAGAATAGTAAAGCTGTAGTATAGAATACCATCCTGCCCACATCGTTCTAAAATATTACGTAGGTTTACTTGCGTAAATTGTATAATATTATCATTTTTTTTTCTGTCGCATACATATTTACTTATCGTTTGTTTAGATTTCATTAATCTTAAATAAACAACTTAAAATTTTAATTTCTGGACATTATTTGCATTACAATAAGTTTCAACATAATATTATATTACCTAATATAATTAGGTAGTGCTCGGATTTCAGTACATCTGCTTTTTATTGCATACCACGATGCACCTCGAGCTATGTAAATGTGTTATAACTGCATAGTATTCTAAAAAATAGTTTTATTTTAAGATGTGGTTTCAAATGTTTTAGAATATTTTTTTAATAGTTTTGGAAAAAATGTTATTGTATTAGTATTTTTTTATTAAAATCTAGGCATATGAAAACAAAAAATTCGTTTTAAATAGAAAAATGATGTATTTTTCATTTTTGTACAATAATATAATATATTTAGTTTTAAAATAGCACTAGTCTCTCTTCGACTGTGGAGTGTTGTTACGGCTGGTGTTGACCACCGGTTGATTATAATATAGGTATTTATATGTATACCGATGTCAGTTATATTAATTCATCACAGGTCAATCATTTTTTCTGAACGGTTTCTATCTATGTTAGTAGAAATTTTTTCGGTTCTCCCGGTTATTGTATTTCTTTTCATACATTTCTCGTAGATTACACCACAACCCTCAACTGAAAAAAATATCCAAAAATTATTAAAACATTTCTGAATAGGTTTTTACATCCTTAGTTTATCTTTGTATACCTACATTTTATACATAGATATTAAACATCAATTTCTACTATAATAAGGATATTATTAAAATCGATTAATACCTTATTTTACCTCCATAAATCCATTATTTAATTATTTATTCATTCACCAATTATAAAAAAGTGTTTAAGACACATTAAAGTTTTTAATATAATACTATTTAATGGTTCGACTTATCATGATAGCGTGAAACATTAACTGTTTGGCTTATTAATTCAATGAAGCTCTGAGAAGGACTACATTTTACATACATTCCCTATAACGCATAATAATACTGTTTTATTGAATTAGGAATTTAATTAATTTCAAAAAATACATTCAACATAATGTTTTTTTAATTAAGAATAATCGAACATAGAAATACAGAATTTAAAAAAAACCAACAAAATTCCTTAAAATGTAATGGAATTAATTAAATTTTAAATAAATATTACTTACATATAGTATAAACGATGTGTGGAAATATGATCTAGTGAATTTTTTTCAAAATGTTTGATCTATATGTAAAATCCTGTATGTAAATATAAACTTCTTAAAATATGACGCGTGACGAGTTTTAAAAAAATTTATATTTCTTTGAAACATAATAAATTTAAAATAAAACAAGTTACAAATGAGTGTGACAATTTATGCACGTCTAAAAGTATGATTTATTTATTTAGATATCATTATTTTGTAGTTTTTATCTGCATATAATATTATATAAACGTGTACATTTTGTGCGTCATATATTGCGTGCATTCCAAATTATAATAATTTTTATCCGATAGGACGTATGAACATTTGAAATTGTTGATATGTCCCTGTTTCGTCACTTGAACTTTTTAGGTCAATTATTATACCAAATACTTATTTGAGTATATTATTTCAATGACTTATATAGTGCATAGGTAAATGTATGGAGTCTTATATACGTTTGGTCATTTTCTAATTAAAATAAAAGTTTAAATTACATAATTGAATTTAATATTATTTGTGTTATATCAAGTACCCCACCATCATATATTTTATAAAACATAAAAATTCTATTATATTTTAGTGTAGTTATATATACCTATATTATACTCGAAGGACACATATTTATCGAGGTCATATTTTTGGTTTTTTTGAAAACCGTTAGTGTTTATATTAACATATTAATTAATTACCATAATATATAATAAAATGCGAAATCCGAGCATTTCATTGGACAATCTATTTTTTCGTAGTCCCGCCCTACTATATAATCAAACCTGTCAGTAATAGCTAATATTACGTTGTGGTTTTTGAGAGAGAACATACCTATACGTAAAACTCGGACACGTGTAAATAGTGCACCATGATATGCCATTAATCCAACATTGTTATTTAATATCATTATGATTTATATAACGGCAAATTAGGGAGATACTAAATAGTAAACAATTCATAAACTTTAAGAATGGCTAAACAAAACGATCCCATAATGTTTAAATAAATCAACTCCAGCATATGTGCGCGGTGTGCGTTCTGTATAGGAGGCGTGAATATCAACTTCAATATCAACTGGAAAATGCAGGGGTGTAATTACGAGAGAGGTGGGAGGAGGGTTGATAGGGATATATCTCCCAATAGGTGTTACTGTAATCCTAATTAGCAATTATAAATAGTCATATGCCTATCAGTAATTTGTATTCTACTATGTTAATAATAGCTTTTTTAATTTCCAAAATGTTATTTTTTTTAAATTCTATTATTTTACACACAGACATACATAATAATTATCTTATTTAAACATTATATTATGAATGACAATAGCGAATAGACGTTACAACAATATAATAATAATCACTAAAAAGCGGGTAAGTGGATGTCGCTCAGCTGTAAGGTGTTGGTGTACATGTGTACATCTTGTTACGTGGTCTACATACACTGAGATTTTCGTCTCAGTTGCGTAGGCACATCATTTTTGAAGGTCAAATTAAAGAATTAAAGTGATGGTATTTGCTTACACAACGTAAAATGTGTCCGAACATACTTGAAAGGCCCTATGTATAACGGCCCGCGGCTGCTAAGGCCATTGGACGTAACAATACATTACATAATATAGATATTACCATATAAAAGGTTATATAAGAAAAACGAGATAGTAGATTGTAGGCAGGAGAGGGTTGATAGAGAATCGCTGTGTATGAATTCCCCATGTGTATTTTTGCTGCCAAAATATTGTAAGCCAGTCAGTGTCTGAACAGTGTTGCTATCTACGACAAATTTTTATTTTATGCAAATTGTATTTATTTAAATGGAATTAATGGAAACAAAAAAACGGGCTTCTTTAATTGACGATATCGGGTTTCAATACCGCCAACATCGAAACAATAAAGATGGAACCATAAGCTGGTTGTGGGTAAACGAAAAAAAAACTGCAGAGGAAGGTTAAAATTAAGAGACAAGACTGCTTTCAATCACCGATCGTGGTTTCATATTTCCGATGTGGCAAAAACCGAATTCGTAAAATCCTTATCTACAGCTCGAAAGAGGTAAATCATATAAATATTAAATATTTTATTATTTGAATAGTAAATAAATAATGATACACAGAACATAATATAACATTTTAATATATAACAGTACAGTGTAATTCTATTACATTATATTGTTTCATAAAATAATATGATATATATGTTTATATGATAACAATATAACATTCTTATAGATTTCGTAAAGAAGATACACCAATGCGTACTATATTTACAACGACACTATGAGACCTTTAATGGACAGTGGCTACGAGTTTGTCGTAGAAGTTCTTACATTTGACGAAGTGAAAGCTGAGTTTTATCATACCCGAAAACAATCGTGATGGTCTGTTTCCGAAAACAGTAGAAGAACTTGAGATACCTACAGCTGACCTGTTAGCTTTGAGGGACGGGACTTCATTCATTGTTCTGAATGCAACTGTCAACAAGACAATCAGAATTATAATTTATCCGGTAAAAGTGCGTTGAGGGAATATTTCGATTTTTTTGGGAACCAAACTTTCAAGACTTGTAAAAAGCAATTCACGCAATTGTACACGTTTCATATCGATGTAAACTCTAGTTGCAATGATTTTCCTATCGTTTTTGCTACGTATCAACGCCTTTTTGACGAAATGAAAAATATTGAATGGAATCCATAGTCCTTGCACTCGACTTCGAGAAAGCTGCAATCCAACGCCTTAAAACGTGTCTAAACTATAATAAAATACCTAATTCAAAAGTTCCAGGTCTTTAGTATCAAAATATTGTGAGCAACAATACCAGCAATATTATTTAGTAATTTAGAATATTTTATGATGACGTTGTGATTAAATTAATTTGTTTTACTTTTAAGCATTAATACTACAGTAGACGAACGGTTAAATTCATTTTTGCCAAAATATTATTTAATAATACGTAATTTCGTCCGAATTTGAACATAAAATAACTATCTATAAAAAAAATTGTGTTTATATATTTTTTAGATTTTTTGGTTACAGAATTTTCTACTTGTGCGTAACATTATTTTACATTTTTGATCCTTAGCTATAAAAGTTGAACATTTTATAAATATTTAACTACAAAATAGTTTGTACATTTTCAATTTGATAAATTTGAACTTAAAATGCATGTAAAAAAAAATCGTTCGAATGTATTTTTAATATTTTTCAACTGTTGTTGTAACAATATATCATTAGTCTTGTATTAAATTTTCAAGATTTTTGACCCAGCAAATACAATTTAATTGACATTTAAAATAAAAAAAAAATTAGAACATTTAAAAATTGCTCAAAACGAGTCAAAATATTTTGAATATTATTATAATATTGCTTACGCGTCAGACGTGACGTATACATTTTGACGTCACATACTCACGTTTCACTGCCACGTTTAACGTATCGAACGTGTTCTAAAAGAATAAAATCTTATATATCTTTATATTATATGATTTCCACGCCAACAAGCCGTGTCGTTTATCGTCAGTGCTATAGTGCAATACTTACATATTATACTCATGCACAGGCTACAGAGTGTAACCGAAATAACCGATAGATGTAATTAACCAACAGTACCTACCTAAATAATATATTATAACTTTTTTGAAAGTTAAAAATCGAACAATATTTTGATTAAGGTGTATAATATAATATAGTTACACATTTTTTTTCGATTCGCCTACTTTCTATATTATGAACTTTTAGCTCTTGTTATAAATAGAAAATAAATGCTTAGATTTAAATTCACATTAGTAATAAATATAATATACGCAAGACACAAAAAATCACAATTCTTCAGGCATTTTATATTAAAATTTTGATGAAATTAAATATTTAAGCAAAGAATAAGGACTTAAGTTATTTTCTTGTAATTCATAAAAAAATATTAGTAGGTAATAGGTATATTAGGAGAAGCCTTCAACTAAATTTTCACGCTTTTGAACCCAACAAATACAATTTTATTGACATTTACAGACACAACACTAAAACAATTTTAAATGCCCGTAACCAGTTAAAAACGAGGCAAACAAGTCAAAATATTTTGAAAATTTTATTAAGTACCTATATGAATCGATAAAATAAACATATGGTGTAAATTTCAAGTATAGTAAAAATTTCAATTTTAAACGCTCATAAAATTTGACTTTCCGATAGACATTTTTTCATGAAAATAGACAAACTTTTAAGGAATCTTATATTAAATAAGAAAATCTTAGGTATAAAAAAAATTTTTTTGTGAATTCTTAACACGAAATAATTTTCTAGTTTACGAAGTTTATCTATCTGAATTCTGAATTAATATACAATATATACACGGGTATACACGGGTAATATACACGGATATTAAATACATGGACTTAAATATATATTTTGCCCGAGTATCCGGGCACCGTGTACCCGTGTATTCTAATACCCGTTCACAACCGCGACCCCTAGAATCAACCGTTCATTAGAATCAAAAATGAAAATCCCAAACCAAATTGTACGTTACTGTTGTTAAATTGACCTTTTATTACCATCATTTTAGTACTAGATAATTAAATCACTTTTATGAACAATCTTATCGTTTTTATGGTATTCATACTGATTAATTTAACCCATTTTATTTTTGAACTTATTGGTATGACAGTATATGTATCGTTGTACGTTATTATGTTATTCAATTTATTATGTTTGTGCGTCGTGTACTTGTGTAATTTATTATGTATGTTACATTCAATATGTAATTATAAATAAATATGTATAATTATATTAAAAAATTTGAATTATGAAAAAAATGTTGTAAATGTTCTATTGAATCAACCGGTTAGTAGAATCAAAATGACCTGCACCAAAGTGATCACATTAAGTGGAATCCACTGTATTACAATTTCAAGTTTTTTGACCGAGCCTAAATTTTTTTATTTACATTAATTTAAAAAAAATTAATAATAATCGAAAATTATATATGCCTATAAAATTAATAGTTTAAACGAATCAAAATATTTTGAATATGTTATGATGTATATAAAATGCTGATTTTAACATTCAGTAAAAATTGCATGTATCTACTGTAATTTTTTTTAGAGTTACATCAAAGACCAAAATCGATTTGGTCGAAAACCGGATTTCCATAAAAATTCCAGTTTCTCCTTAAGTTTTTGTTCGTTTTTATTGATGCTTTTGAAAACCATCGGGTATTCTTCACTTTTAACCTCCCAAAATACCAACTAGATTCACTTTAATACCAGACAAAATGCTCTAAAAGAAAATAGAAGCACTTTTACTGCCCCCAAAAGGTGACGACAGGTACAAAAAAAATTCATTGTAAAATCAATGCATTCATCGCTCAGCTCCGCTCAGAGTCTAAAATAACTCTAAAATTAAATAATAACTATTGCTTTAATTTGATCCCCTAAAAAACTAAGAAAATGCATTAAAAAATTAATTTATGTCCTAAGAATTAAAAATAATACACTAACAAATATAATTATGACAAAAATGTTTGTCAGGGACCTATACAAAATCTTTAAAGCTATTAATAATCATTGTATATCATTGTATTGTGTATCACATATTTTAATAATTTAGTGGGATTTATTCGATGATGAATTTGGTTAATTTATGAATTATGTTCAGTCTCCAGTGATCAAACATGCTAATTCTACAAGACATAAACCAGTTTATACCAAGCGAGCATCGTATAGCTACCGCGGCGAAAAAAAGCATTTATAATTACTATCATAAACCATGGTATCAGATGATGATTTTTTTCAAACAACAATAATTGTGTCATTAAACTAAGAATGTACTTTTATAAACACTAAACCACAATATTAATAATTTATGTAGATTGATATACATAAACATTTAAAATTAGAATTTGAAAATATAAACGTAAGTAATGTAACTTATTAAGGGGATCGGTGGCGGTGACGACTGTCTTTGTCTAACACACTCGCAACATAAGAATTCAAAGGTGTTTTTTGGCAAACGTACCGATTGAAAAAGTGAAGCGATAAGAATTCTGAAAACAGATTTGAATTGGTCGTCAAGTCTACTTGAGATCGGTCAGTCTACATTTTTGATTTTAGATTCTGAGTGAAACAATAAAAATAAAAAATAAAAAATAAAAAAACATTCATCGTTTCACTCAGCATCTAAAATCAAAAATGTAGACTGACCGATCTCAAGTAGACTTGACAACAAATTCAAATCAGTTTTTCAGAATTCTTATCGCTTCACTTTATCAATCGGTACGTTTGCCAAAAAACACCTCTGAATTCTTATGTAACGCGTGTGTTAGACAAAGACAGTCGTCACCGCCACCGATCCCCTTAACTAATTTTGTGAAGTGTGTAGCATAAAATACATCCTATATTAACTGTATTATGACTATATGAATTGTATTGTGTATACAACACATCTAAGGATCTATAATTATTATTTTTGAATTTATGGTTCTTAATAAAATTTTATTTTGATCATGTTTAGTGTAATAGTGTATACCAATTTAAATCAAAATAAAATGAAAATACTTACCTTCATATTTTACTTTATATGTATATGTGACAATAATTATGATATAAAAATATAAATGATAATTATTATTTGACAGTATTACTACGATAGTATACTTTAGAGCAATATTTTTATTTTTTTTTAGAAAAGAAAAAATATATTCAAGGCATACAAACAAATTCATTAAGTAAGCATATTATATGACGTTATGAAAGAAAAAAATGTGAATAAATTGGCAATGCTTCACGTGCATGAAGACGTCGTTTACCGCGGAACTCAATTTACTACCTAGTTTACTAGTTTATAGTTAGCTTATGAGAACTAGGTTCACGTTCAGAGGATTAAGGTGTTTGTAGACACAATTTATTTAAAACAACATTTAGACATTTTTTTACACGAAACTATATTGTTGATATTACCGATGAGAATAATTAACGAAGTCTTTTATGTACCAGTAATTATTCTTATATTCCATACTATAGGCTTTACTTTAAAGAACCAATGCTATATAATTTAATATTAAAATATAAAAACAAATAAAGAGCACATCAATTTTGCTATACAATTAGACACTGTTCAAAATCTACGTTTATAAAATAAAGTTAAAAAATATGAAGCCCCAAAACATATTTATGGGCATTACTCGTATTAGTGTCAGGTTTCATCGAGCCACAAATTCTCGTATTATTTTTTAAGATGATATTACGGTCGAGAAGGATGTGGTCAACTTAAAAAGTGTCGTTTTCAAGAAACGAATTCATTTTCAAGTCGAAATAGTTATGTAAAAACTTAAAACGAATACGTATAAACCTAATCCCGCCGAGTTTAATATAATATCTGGTTCTTTGATAAAAATCAAAATTAACCATTCATACATAGATACCCCCAGCGTTGACTATAAAGTATAGTTATATAGTTATATATTATAAGTATTACATACTAGAATGAGTCTGCATTGTTTATGTGACACACTGTCCCATTCATTTACGTTGTTGACATTCTATTCAAAATTATTTTTCTTGCATGTGCTCTTCCTATTAGCATATCTATTTGTAATATTTGTTTCTAAAATATTCGGATACCTATATATACTGCTATACTAACGACAATTTTTCACATATTATAAGCTGATGATATACAATATATACACACATATCATATTATTATGCTCGTTACTACATATATATATATTTAAAAACCAGTGACCTATACAATGAAAATAACAACGTGTGGTTTATTATTTTCCAAACAAACGTCCTCTAATAAACAATAGTGATTTTTACGAAATTTTTTTCGAAGAATACAACATATAAAAAATATAATAATAAATTAAATTATATAAAATGTGCGCATAACCAAACTTAATATTTGAATTGTAATTATACATAGAATAACCGAGCATACTCATCCCTTTTTCTTCAATAATTTAGTTATTAAAAACCTGATTTTTTGAATATTTAAGTACTTATACTAAAATACCACATTTCAAATAATTGGGATTTTCATACTACTTAAGAAATGTCCTGTGGAGATACAAACTTCAGTTTTTCAAACGATAACCACCTTTTCTACAGTAAATTATTTAGCAAATATTTTTTCTGAAAATTCTGACGTATCAGAATCAAATTTCGAACAAGTAATTTTTGAGTCTTATAAACTATGTGTATTAAGGTTACTCATTTTGAAACTTATAGAATTTGATTTGCATCAATTTTGCCGAGCTTAAATACACTTAGTTATACATTCTTCAATTCTTGTCATATACATTACAATCAAAATAAGTTGGTATCTAAAATTAAGGCAAACATGTAATTTTCAAGAAGTTGTGTTTAGGCAATTTTTCATTCTTCGCGGTCACTGCTCGTCTTTGTGCGTGATACTCCTTACCAACGACCCACGTAATATACATGCTACTTTTCTGCATGCATTTTCCATTTTAATCATCAGATCAAAATATTAAAAATCAATTTACGGATATGAAATAGCTATACGCCTGACAAAAATTTAGGTACTTCTAAAGATTCGATTTAAAAATATAAAGATGTTTATAGATGCTAAAACGAGATGACTTTGCATCAATCAGAGCACTTTTTCAATTTCATCAAATTCTTCACTTACACATTTTAAATTATTTATACTAAAAATTTTAAAAACTATTAAAAATATTCAATATACGCTCTTCGATTGATGCTAATTAAACTTCTTCATCAAATCAAAAATCTTTACTTTTTTAAATCGCATCGCTAGAAGTACCTTAGGTTCTGGCAGTCGTTTTGATGAAAAATACTTACATATTTAAAAAATACAATTTTTTTAAATTAGCTTTCACAAATGCTTTATAGGAAATATAAATTAAGTTTATACTATCAACTATATTGTCATATTAATTACATTATAAGTTACAATATCGTAAAATTCAATTTTTAATAATATAAATTTAAGAAACATTATATTTTAAAACAACTCTAATTGCAGTTATAAAAAAGCAACATTTAAAAAATAAATAAGTACCGGCTAATATGTTATAACAATTATAAAATATAATTTTTAATACTAATTTATTTTTACTATAATTTGTTATTTATTTATTTTGTATTTGAAAATGGTCAACATTATCATAATAATGACATAATAATTAAATGATACAATTTGTTTTAATGTTTACATTTTTTAAAGCACCAGCTATAATCATAACGTATAAGGACAGGAAAACATTTAATGAGTTTAAAATGTTTAAATTTATAGTTTGATTTTGGCTTATAATAAAATTTAAAATGTGCGTATACGAAGAAAACATTACCATTAGCAGTTGTCCTCCGTATATGAAGTGTATCCTACCTATATAATTTAAATTTAACATATGTATAAGAATCTAGCAACTACTGTAATTTTTTCTCGCCTAGTCAATTCATTAGTATTCATGTTTCAACTACTCTCGTATTAAATTAATTTAAAATATATTACCTACTCAAAAAAAATTGCCAAAATATGTGGAATAAATAATACAATTAATTATTATTTTTGACCTTGTCATCTTAAAACACTATGCTTGTATGTATTACTACTGGCGTAAAATATAATTGATTAACTTGCTGTTCGCTTTAATTTTATTACAGATGTCAATATTTAATTATAAAATGTTTATGTATGTGGATATATCAAAACTTATCGTATATTTTATGATGTTATATTATAATATACGTTGTGATTGTGATCGAATAATTTTAAACATAGTTTTTATTTAAATTCGCACAGTATATAGCGATTAGCGGTATAGCAGTGTCATTCTTTGATTCTTAATGATATAGCCTATAGGTAGGTAAGTAATTAATGTATTTTTTTTTTTTATAATTGAAAACGTATCTTAAATGTGTAGGTATAAAACTAATATAATATACGTGTTGGGATAATACAAAATAAGAGCTGCTATTTTAAATTAACCCGTGAAACACGATTGAAATGACATCTGAAAAATGTTTAAATATTTATGTAGATATACCTAATACGCATATCACGTGATACATGATTTTGCGAGTTATCACATCATGGTCACACAGGAAGGATGTATTTTTTTATGTTAATCATTGGAATGCGTTTTTACGTATTTCGAATGGTTATTTAAGATCATATATATTGTATAAAATCTTCAAAATCAATCAATCGACTACGCAGCTGTATAGGAAAAATGCATTTATAGATTTGAAAAATATGTAGGTATATTAATGACTAATGTATTAGACAAAAGGTTCCCAAACTGTGGGTCGCGATTATATTTTTGGTGGGTTGCGATATATTTTTAAATAATACATACTTCTCGTTGATGTTCAAAATTACATCAAATTACACCTTTCTCATTAAAATTTTATACTTATTAAATTACTAATATATTATACTCTTTTTTTACTATTTCAACTAAATAAATGATTATAAAATCTATCTTCTTTAATTTTTGGTTTTAAACAACTGATTCACTAAAAAAAAAGTCATTGATATTGTGGGGTCTTGGGTCGGCAAATTTTGAAAAATTCGCAAAATGGTTCGTACAATAAAAAGTTTGGAAAACTCTGTATATTAGTCGGTTTTAGAAAATTGTTTATGGCTTAAGGATTTAAAATCGATTTCCCGATCTACGTTTGTACTAGGTGTTTTCTTTTGCATCTGACAATCAATTAGTACTATTTACAACTAATCACCCGAACCACGGTTAAATAATGAATGGACCTCATAGTTTGATATCGTACCACGCACTAGCATGGTTTCCATAGTATAATGCTTATTTTATAGCGAAATTACTATTTAAATATAATTATCAGGTTCGTCTTATTTTAAAATTGGTAGCCAGTGAAAATTACGCGTTTCTGTATTAATGTATTATAAACGAAGCCATTTTAGTACTGCGATAAATTACCGTAATGGACTACAATATTACTAACGTAAATTATTAATAATTATTATAATAATACTGTATATTAGTAGGTAAAGGCATATTGCAATATACAATTTTTTTTATTTTTAACTAGGTATAATAGATTTATTACATTCTTCAATTCTTGTATAATTGTAAATATGTTTCCATTAAATAAATTCGAGAAGTTGTTAAAACGCCACTTATTATTTCATTACACCATTATCATTACAATATAATGACAAAGAAAAATCGCTCTAAATAAGATCATATTTGCATGAATAGCTGATGGACATAGATTTTAAAAACTAATACTAGTTAAAAAATTAATTTTGTTGTTTTACAGGAGTTAACAATTAGTATCGATTTCATGAATTTTACAATAATGGTTGTTCTTATTACACAAAATAGATTTGTATGAAGAATACGATATGTACATTTAAAAAAAATGTTTACTTCATTTAAAACTGCATAACATATTATATTATCCAACTACGTTATATTGCTCTAAGTCAGATTTTAGAAGTGAATTGTATTCAGTTAGCTTTGCTATAAATTCAAATTCTTACCAGTTTCGTGAACTGGGCATTACTATTACCCATTATTATGCTTTTACCTCATACCTAGTATACTTATATATTTAATTTATGGTATAACATACTCGTATGTATTATGCTTATATGATTTTTTAAGTTTTTCGGCTTATTAGTTATTAGGTAGGTATATAACATAGATATTTTTTATATGAAAATGTGCATCTCGAAGAAATACATGTTATCTTTTAGTGGAAGCATATTATTAGGATTATGTAAATCGTATATAACTACTATAATAGTATAATATGATTATATTGCTTTAGCTGTTATTCTTTAATCGTGACCTCTACATCTAAACATTGTTTTTCATTTGATATGTATTATAACTTGTACCTACCTATATTATAGGTACGTATTGACAAAATGAGTAGCTTATAATCACAAAATATAGTCATTTCTGTGTTTTAACAAAATATAATAATTGATTTTGAAATCAAAAAATTACTTTTCAAATTTTCAGTTAATGTTTAATAACTGTACCTATTATTATTCGCACGTGTACATGAGTGTTATAATATTTTAATACATCTCACCCTCTCATTAGTATAATATTATGTATACGCATTACTGATGTATGTAACTATAAATTATGTATATATAGTAGGTAATATTTGTTCACTTCCTACCATTGTTTTCGGAGTGGTGCGTAGCACGTGCTATGAAAACAAAAACCGGTGATTATAATATAAATTACAGTAGTAATGGGGCCACACACACAGTCAAGACAATAACTTCGCGACACGAGCTAATTGTTTAGCACGCGTTCATTAGCAAGAAAAACTAATTGACTCGCTCACGAGGTTTTAAAAAAATAACAACAACAACAATAACAAAACGAATTGCCGAGTAGGTAAATATACCGGTTATGCTCGTGTAGGTCACACGATCGCGAGGTGCCCCCGAAAAATAATCGTAAAAGGGGTGGCCGGCGAGTGTCCGAAAAAGGGTCGGCTGAAGCGCGAAAGGGTCATCATCTTCGACGATAATATATACAGGAATATTTATTGTACAATATGGGGTGTCCGTGGGAAATCGTCCCATTGTCCCATATAGTGGACACCCGGGTGCGATTATAATAATATGTGCGCGCGTGTGTATCGCAATGTCTACGGCGTGTCCTCTTCGGAATAAAAAATAATAATAATATAATAACTGATTGGGAATAATAATAATAATAATAATATCGTGCGAGGTGTCCCGGTGTGGGAACGTCAACGGGAACCGGTGTGATGGGAAACTCACGGTGTATCGGCGTACTTCAGACAATCGTTTTCGTTTCGGAACATCCGGTTTCCGAATGTCCGGTAAAGGGTTATTGTATTCAATAGTACCTATCCCGTTTCGGAATAATTCCTATACTGTATTATAATATTATATAGGTGCGCGTTGGTCAATAATATCGTAATATTATGCATCGTGCGATTATCCTGACTGAATGTGTATTTTTTTTTTAATACTTAACGTATTACCGACGTTTTACATCGGAACATCCACGCAACGAATAAATCTTCACACGGGAAACGTGACCAATGCCTGAAACATATTATATGATATTTTATTTGAATATAAACGTTATTTATTTTTTCTCAAAATGCATAGGTACCTACAATTTTATACTTTAGGTATAAATTACACTGTGGGCTGTGGCTCTGTATATAGTGTACAGTGTCCACTATGTTAAATAGGTAATTAATTTCTAATCACTGCAATAATTCTTATTTATATTCAAAAATAAATAATTGTCAACGCAATTTAAGCGATTCATTATCATTAAAGTGCTAACTCATAAATTAACTATGAAAATTTTGATTTAGACCTCGAGATTTTCCAAAATGATTTTGTTAAAAATTATTGAATTTAGTTAAAAATAGGCATGTAGGTTACCTCCAATATGGTAAAAAGTTTCAAATAAAATTAAGTCACTTTAATCACGTTTAAATTATTAAAAAAATATTATTATTGGCATTTTAAATTCTGTGCTAGCATATTATTATTAATTATTGGTACCTATTATTAAAATGTATTTATCATATTAAATCCGTCGGCCGTTGGAATTCGCGCACGTGGTAATAGCTAGAGTGCAAATACCACAACTGTTTGCTTGCAGAAACCAAGATACTGGGATACCACTGATACCTTTATAATTTATATTATTTTATAATAATATGTTCTGCAGTATTTGACATACGCATACACACAGAATTTAATATTATTCTTATAACCATCGGCAACTGTCATTTCAGTAGGTAAACGAATATAGGTATATTAAAATATATCATATTATATTGGATTATACAATATAGGCACACACGCGAATGGTTACTGCAACAATGTTTGCGTGCGAGACTATAATATAGTGACTTGTGACTATTATAACTGCTAATGCGAGCGCTTCGGGGGTGCAGAGTAAATCAGTTTTTTTAATTTAATAAAGTGCGAGATGATTGATATAATATAGATAAATACATATTATAGCGAATTAATTACATGGAATAGGTATAGGTAGAAAAGTATGGATGGTATTATTGAAGTTATTTAACCTACTATGCCCATAGGTGTAGGTATGTGTAATAGAAAATAGAACGTACCTACCGGTAATCAATAATGACGACTTTACACGGAATGATAATTGATAATTATTATTCCAAAGCCTCACTCCGGCATCATTGTGAATAATACTATAGCTGTATAATTATTACTGCAGATCGTAGCACAACGATCTACTCCATTTTAAATACTGCACCTACCATATGCATTACCACGTGAGTAACTGTCAGTTGTCAGAGAGTGTGATAACTATAATATACCTTTATAAAAGTTGTTAATAAATCGGTACCTATAATATAGGTACGTATATAACAAACATAATTTAAATGTATTATATATGTCAGTCCGTTCGACGTCCGGTTATAGATTATGGTGTCGTAAAGCGTATATTGTTTTTTTTTTTTTAAACATGCATAAATCAAATTCGTTGTTTGAACGACAAACATTGCTTTCCTGACATGGCACTGCCTCAAATCAAACAGTTCAAAGCCAGTCGACAAGTAAACATTCTGTTTTGCTAACACCAGGCTTCTTTAAAATTAAAAGACCACATTTTTCCTGCACACTTCAATTTTATTAGCGATGCGTACGTAGAGCGCTAAACTTATAATATTTTCACAATTTCGATCTTTAAATCAATGACAAGAAATTAACCGGCATACATAACTCAACATGAGAGGCCACGGTTTCGTATATATGTTTTAATTTTATGCCTTTAAAACTTGAATGTAGAGGTTCAGATCAGCGTCGAGGAAAAAATCAGTAATGACATGAATACTGAACAAAATATGGTCAAAAACACTTTTACTACATAACGAATAAAACAAGCAAAAAATTAAAAAAACACGTCCATTACTACATAAACATAATAACTTCTGTAGTTCTGCAGACGAACCATGGCTAGAGAGGTAAAGAGGAGCGTCCCCGTGATTATATCGAATCTGGCGATTTGTGGAGTGCAATTGTCAATAAAATGATTTAATCATTCATAGCAATTAATAATTGTTTATTTCTATATGGGCAAAAACGAAATCATCCTTTTTTGAGTAAGGCAAAAACGAAATCTGGAAGAAAACTTAAAGGTTAGTTTTGGGTGAAAACAGATTAGGCTCGAATACTAATGACAACAACACACAAAAACCATAACTTTACGCTAAAGATATAGTGTGCACTGTGCTTACTCATCCAACATATAATAAACATAAAATGGAATATAATATTATTTTAGCTTCTACAGCAAACCATTTTCTAATGCTACCTATTGAAAATCTGTTTGAGTAATGTAAATAGTATCATCGTCGCCCAAACACCATGTACTAAATGTGAGAGTTTTTTGTTTAATAGGTCTTTCATTTTATTTATCTGAAATAACAAAATTTATGGAGTTTTCACTTTTCCCCAAATCATGACACAATACGGTGTGTATATAATGTGTACGTAAGAACAGAGATAAAAAGCGGAACCATCCTACCGTGGGTGATATTAGCAGCTACATTTTTTAATTTTTTTTTGACAACCCGCTAAACTAGTTTTGCTAACTCTCTTCATCCGTTTCTACAATATCATTCAATACTGCAGTTAATAAAAAACATACATCTAAAATGACATTTCCTTTTCATATCAACAAACGAGATGGAAATCGAGTTTGTTCAATAGATATTTTAAAGCTACAAACACTGTACATTTATTACAATATGTTTACTTCTTAATTCCTCGTCATACAGGTACCTATACTTCTCATTTTATTTGAGAAAAGCACAGTTCACTCCACTATTCACAAATTCCTGCAAAGAAATTGAATTTCAGGACTCGTAGAATCATAAAATTATTTTCTCTGGATCTCTACAATCGTTATACGTATGCAATTATGCATAATATAATATAAACTTACAGACTATAAGCGAATTGCGGTAAAAAAATTCCAGATTAAAAATTTCCTAGGAAAAAAATGCAGGGTAAAAAAGTCCAAGGTAAGAAATCCCGGTATATATATTATATGTAACTATTTTTGAAATAGTTAATTTAAAAAAAAAACCAATGATTATAATTAGGTACTTAGTATCATTACTACATACATATATATATTATCATGATTTCTCAGCATGTATTAACTATCTAGTTAATTTTCTTAACTAAAAAAATTGCAGTATAAATAATACATGTATATCAATCTTTAAAAAAAAAATCAATAATTATAATGTTTATCTAATATTAGGTATAACTTATCGGTTTAATTAACTATGGTCAAAAAAATAATATACCTATTTTGAAAAAAAATTCCGGTATAAATAGATGTATAAAATATTAAAAATAATATATTCAACTGATATATTTTGAAAAATATTTTGCCCATATTGGTACCTACAAGTTTATTTAAGTTCATCAGGTAAGTAATTTAATTACAATTTACATTAATACTAATTGGAAGTTTGATTGTGCATCACATCATACTAATTTTTCCTCTTAAATAATTATAAGTACCTGACTTGGTCGTAGTATATCACTATAAGCATACCGTTTAAGGGCAGAACCAATATAATATTTATTATTATTCCTCTAAATCTATTCGTCAGCTAAAGTACTGTGGTGTGCGTATTATAATAACAAAAACAACCAAACGCATTTTATTAACGGGTCCAAGGTATCCAAGGTGACAATAAGGTGCAACATCTATAAGAGTATCTGAGTATGTACTGTGCAATAGCCAACGCCCGTCATTGACTGGAAAAATTAAATTCCGAATGATACGGTAACAAACCGGTACTCAACGGTAAAAAACCAGAGGTAATAATAACTTACGTATATAGTTATATCATAGTAAAAATTATATCAAAAATAGATATTCGATACAGCGTCATCGTTGATTATTGGGTGAATTCCAACGATACGTCGATACGTCTGTCTATCGACTGCGTATAACTCAATATTATGATTAGCTTATAATGTTAAGATAAATATAATTGTAAATATATATATATATTATAAACTACACTATGTATAATAGGATATTGTGTAGTACTGTAGTTACATGTAACATACTTTATAAGGGTATACAACTGTAAGACTGAAGTACTAAACTGTACCACTGGCTTGGTGAGGCGCGGTCGTAAGCTCAATCTGAGCGAAAAAACCCGTGTTTTAACGACACATCCTTGTCACGCATACAAACGTGTTCAACCAACCGTTCTCCCCTCACACAGAACCAGGCTAATAACCTTAGTATAGTTGAAGCCTTACCCAAACAAAAAAAAAAAACTATAAGCCTAAACTTATCCAAAATTAAAAATCTCCCATCTCCAGAATAATGCAATACGTGATTGTGGATTGTCTAGTGAAGTACTCTTCGGGAAGTAAACACTATGAATAACGGCGACAACAGTGACCTGAAATTATAAAAATTATTTAAAACTCTATTATTTAAAGTTTTCTTTTTCAACTAACTCTGCAACACGTTTATCCAACGTATAATTATCTTCACTTGAAATTTTAAAATACGCTTAAAGCTTTTAAAGCTTTACACTATGAGTACACGTATTTGTCTGTTTGTTTCAAGTTTTGTTTCACACGCGATGCATTTTTCGTACCTTTGACGATATACCTATTGACCCTATTACCCAACAATATTTCAGTCAACAGTAAAATAATAATCAGTTATCACTAAAAAGTGGGCAAGTAAATGTCGCTCAGCTGCAATGTGTTGGTGCACATGAGTACGTCTTGTCACGTAGTCTACATACACTGAGATTTTCGTCTCAGTTGCGTAGGCACATAATTTTTGAAGTTCGAACTACGAACGAATTAAAGTGGTATTTGCTTACACAACGTAAAATGTGTCCGAACATACTTGAAAGGCTCTATGTATAACGGCCCGCGGCTGCTAAGGCCATTGGACGTAACAATACGTTACATAATATAGATATTAACATATAAAAGGTTATATAAGAAAAATGAGATAGTAGATTGTAGGCTGGCGAGGGTAGATGGAGAATCGATGTGTACAACTTTTTAGAAAACCACGACTTATACAATTGCCTTACAAAATTGGCCACAATCGTCAAATCAGATTGATTATGTATGTTTTACATTGAATATTAATTACCTATTATATACATTATATAAAACTATTTAATTATCACATTTTACATTTTGCGTTTAAACTCAGGGTCAACTACACTGAACGTATTTTAATCGTGCACCCTCATTTTGAAACACGCCAGAGTATTGCAAAATGTTCTGTCAGTCTTAAGCCTAACCAAGTGTGAACTAACTGAAATAAGTGTGTACGCAAATAAGACTAGTGTTTATTCTGGATAATTATTTTGTACACAAGTGAGACAAATTGTCACTAAAAATAGACTGCACCGGATCACCGCATAATACATAGGTATTACATAATGCACGGTTATAAAACAAATATTACTTTTTGTCATAGACCTATTAACAAGGTAAATTAAATTAATGGGTCTATGCCAAAATCCGACGGAAAACATGGGAAAACAGCAGAAAACAATGTTTTTCTCCTGGCTCTTGAATAATGACAACAATAATAGACGCTATTGTGGACAATCCTTTTCATCCGCGGTTAAGTGGTCGTCATCGACGGGTTAGTCGTCGGCAGTGCACGCGTCCCGAAACTGGTTTTATGCGTCTCCTCCGCACGGGCTGTCGTAGGCTATACATACCACATAGGTATGCACTATGAAGGTAAGTACCTACTACGTAATTAAAATACCTGTGGTCGGAATATGCGATATGTATACCGCGCGTGCACCGAGGTGTAAATCTATATTGTTTTAAACGACTACCGTCAGTTAATAGAATTACGACGATTGCAGCAGCTGCGCATGTTAAATAGCTAATAATATATGCCTACAGTACACCGTGAGTCATCCAACGCTGCAGACAGTTAAAGGGCACTGAAAACCCGTTTTAATTTGTACGCATCACGTTATTAACATATACGCATTATAATTTAAAATATACCTAATATAATAATAATATGTGTCATCGTAGTAATAATAAGTATTATCATAATTATTGTTATTGTTTTTTTTTTTGTCACACCTGACTTTTTTTCTGTCCTGTTTGGTTATTCTTTCCGCTTTTGACCCTTCACGTACTGCGTGCCGACCGGACGGCCGGGTGTCTGTCTGGCACAGTGCACGTCCGCAACCATGGCCAGACCGGTTGCACTTTGGTCACGACCTTGCCGGAAACCGCGACCGCAATGTTTACAGGTTACATTAATAATAATGGGTAGAACCGTAGGTACCAATTACCTAATATACGTAATAGACTACTTGTCTTACTGTGTATCAAAAATCATTATGATACTAACCTCACATAACCTGACGCCGGAATGACGACAATAATATTATTTATTTAGAGCGTTTGCATTATTGCATTATTATAATTCTAATATAAATGAATTGAGCTTGGATATATGTTTATTATATTATTTATATTATATTTATTCATGCAAGCGTATAGGTAAATATTTTATTTTTTCGATTTGAATGTTTTTGAACCCCCGTCCCCTCGAAAGCAGGTCTCGTTGAATTAATTTAATTAAATCATCAATTAGCCTTAAAATGTACACACAATTTCTGCTTCATTACACTAAATTTAAATTTTCAATTTTAGAATCAAAAACATTTATAAATATAAAATAACAAATACAATTCAAGTAGTACGACATTTTTATTATAACAATAAAGTAATTTCAGTAATATTGAAATCGTACAGTACCTACTTATTATAATTATAGCATATAATAATATTAATGTATTAATATGTGCATAAGAATACGAAATGTATAAGTTGTCTAGTGTTGTTGATATAAAAAATGTTTAGAATGAGTTCAACATATCGAAACACATAATATATAAGTAGGCGGAAATTGTTAAAACTGACATCCTAAAATAATTTTAGTAAAATGTATAGTATTTTAGTTTATATTATGAGTAATAACTAAACTAATGAGTAATTATTAATACCTTAATTAACCTTAAAGGTTAAATGAAAAACTTCCAAAATGTGTAGGTAAATTATGTGCACGATTCCGATCCCATACAGCCATTAGCCAACTACCCAACCTCCCTCATTAGAAATGTATAAACTCAAATATCCGCGGAAATCCACCTAGATGATTAGCTTGCCGGTAGAACAGAGACCTCATAAATTTGAATTAATCTTTAATAACTAATATCAAACAAAAGAGTAGTCACCGCTGGGTGGCTTCTTTTTATCAGCCAGTTCTGAATTCATGCTAACTTTATTCTATCTATTCAAACACTTATTTGCTTACACCTACTCTTATCTATAATCTGAACCATACGGAATCAAATATATCCATTACAAAAAGAAAACTTTAGCATAAGAAAAATGTGCATACCAAGCCACAACGATTTCGCCCGAGATGAAAGAGTGGATAAACTTGCAAGAGAGGCCATGGCGCCATGATGTCAGCAGATGCAATCCATAGTCAAGTATATTCAATATCCGACATTAAACTGGTAATTTAAAAAAAATCCTCAACATCAGACAAAATGAATGGAAAATATCCAACACCAAGTAAAATGAAATTAAAAACCATATCCTTTAATTGCTTAACAATACATCATAGGAGAAGTGACCATAATCAGGCTCATAATATGTCATACCGGATGAACACATGTTTTATGAAGTACAATCTAACTCACCAGCCACCATCTTGCTGAAAATCTGAACACCGACATCATCAATGTTCTCAAATTCCTCAGGGAAGCAGAACTTCTTAATAAAATATTGAAATGTATCCATATAATACGTATTATAAATGTATAATGTATTAACCTATAACGTAGTACTATTAATTGTATGAGTATTATTTTTTTATACTATATAGTTATAAGTTTCTACTTAGTGTGACAATTTAACCCTAAAGTAATAATTATGTAAAATGTATTGTAGCCAATGGCCCCAGACTCCAAGGCAGTTATTACCAATAAAAAAAAAGGCAAAATACAATAGTTATATAATGTGTTATCTTGCATTACTCAATCAGTGGGCGTTCTAGTTATATAATTTTAAATGATTTATTTAACCATAAAACATATTATTTTAACAATGTTAATAACCATACAATTGGTTGTATAATATATTAAGTTATAATATATAATATATATTTTTTATATAGGTATAGCGTCAAAAAACAATTTTCATTACACTAAGTACAAATTTACAGCACTATATTGATGCTACATTGCGTATACTATATTAATATTATAGCAACACTATTTAATTCATCATTTATATACCATTTATAGAAAATACCAATATAAATATTTGGCGACAATGACAAATATCTACGGTTATTCGCACAGGCGTGCTCATAAATGTCGCTTGTAGAGTTAAAGCCATACCCAAAGTTTTTTTTTCATTAAAACCGATTACCGTAGTCTCGCTAATCCGGTCATCGCTAATCCGGACATCCGGACATCCGGATAATCCGGACAATCTATATTTCGTACTTTAGTACTCATGTATTATGTATTTATTCAGGAATAGTCATGGTTAAGATATTATCGTCTCGATTGCATATGTATTGTTTTTGTATTATTTTTTCAAGTCAGCTTATGTACATAAGTAATAGGTATATCATAATAATAACAATAATAATGTGTAATGTAAAATCGTAAATCAATAAATTTTGAATTTGTGTAAATACATAAGGTGCTTTTCGTTAATATTTATTAGTAAGTTAAAAAAAAAACGTCATTCTGTTTAACCCGGATTTTCGACAATCCGGATAGGGTCCGGATTATTGAGACTTCTGTAATTAGAAATTGATATTATACACTGAAATGTCCAATTTCGCAGATACGCTCCACTTTTTTATTTCATTTTTAACAACTTAAAAGAAAACTTTTATTACATTTTCAAATTGGTTTAATTTTGGTTTGAATATTTTGAACATTTTTATGGATTATTAGGTAGGTACAAAATAATTTTCAATATTTTTCAAAATATTAACTTCAATCACTTATAAAAAAATATTGAGAATCTACGTGCTCAACTTTTTTTTAATTCCACTAATAACGACTTTGAAACATTGTAGGCCTTTTCACGTTTTTTTACTAATTTATTTATTTCAGGCTATCAAAAGGATCAACTAATATTACTTTCCTATGCCAAAATAGATATTAAATTTAAAAATCAAAGCATTTTTCTTTTAAAAATTGGGTACACATCACAAAAAAAAACACACTCATACATATCATACATATATTTTTAAAATCAATACATTCGTCGCTCCTCAAACTAAAAGCATCGATTTTAATGTTTTTAAGTATCACCATAGTATAATGTTTCTTATTCTTACATCGATAATTAGGATCTTAAACTTAAACACAATAGATATGACGAGGAATCAAAAATAATAACCACTTACATAATATGCGTAGTCGTATCATTAACTCGTGTGTGTGTGTGTTGAATATTTAAGAAGCTACACTAACGGATTGTTGACAAGTCGATAAATTTATGGATCGTCCGAAAAAAAACACCAGATTGTTAAACCTAGCTATAAAAATACCAGGTAGCCGAAATAGATTAAACACATTCAACCGGTTACAACTTTTCTTCTTCCCAGAGCTAAGAGCGTAGGTTACTGTAAGTATATATTACTGAATAATAATTATTGATCACAATCAGGGCTGTGAATTTAATACATTTGCATGTTTTTTTTGCTACACCGTAAAAAATATGGATTCAGCCAAAATTTGTTTTCACTTATTTATAGTTCAAATACGAAATCTTATTTTGCATATTTTTTCATATTTTTATGTTAAAGCATCTAATTGTATGCTCCATGATTTCTTCGTATTGATGCTTATTTTCTTAAAATATTTATAGCCCAAAAGATCTATAACACGATGTGTTAAATATTTCTTTTTTCGGGTGACAAAGAATATTATAATTGCAAGATAAAGTATGAAAATTTAAAAAAAAAATATCTAAACCATTTTTTATTATTAATTATATACTTCAAAAGTTTTTAAAAGTTTTTAAAAAATACTTTTTTATAGAGCATTTTTATTTTATTTTAAGTGCATATTTTTGAATTTATCAGTGCATATTTTGCCTGTTTTTGCGCATAAATGCGAGCACATTTTTTTTAGTATATTAAATTCACAGCCCTGATCATAATGTTTATACATTCATATGTTGGACTGCTATATCTGTCTGCATCAGTAACTATCTTTCCAGAGTACCACTATAGTCAATAGATCATCATCATATTACTGCAATTTTTTTTTTTTATCCATATAGGTACATAAGCATTAGGTATATTTTCTAAATTAACACATTTATATGCATTTCTTACCACGGAACCTGGTTAATACATTTTAACGTGAACACAAAACCCTTCACCGTTATTGAATATGGACTAAATTAAACATCTATTGTATGACATTTAAAAATAACTCGATTTGACTTGAAAAATAGCAAAGAAGGATGAACACGTTGGCCCTTCCTACTTCTGTTTATACAATACTTACAACCTACAATTAAATATCAATAATTAATTACACTTATAATATATCATTGAGATATGAGATAAGTAGTACATTGTACATAACATTATGTATAGTATTAAGTATACCTATTACATATATTATTAATTTATCAAATCGATTTTAATACCTATAGCTTATAAGGTGAGATCAAAAAATAATAATGGTGTATACTGACCAATACTTATGATAATAATATATAATTATAATATTTTTCTTTTTTGTTAATAGTTGATCATTCGCAAAAAACCTAGTTACTATATCCTTTAGGTATTTATTTATTAATCATTATAAGCTTCTATATAATATCATATTATAGGTAGGTATACAAATTTGAATTATATGCTATTGATCAGTTTACAAATACTTTTGCCAATATAAAAAAAAAACAAATCAAAAAATTTGATTAAGTGTATATAGAATGCTAACTTATGTGACGTACTTGATTGGTACAAAAATAAATATAAGTACCTACCTATAGTTTTATCATACTCAAGGCTAGGCACTAAAAATTAAATTATATTTACCATCCAGATGTTGATGAAATTATGACAACATATTATTAGATATTGACGAAGTAATAATAATTAACGACTATAATATTCTATATTATTATCTACCATAGTTGATAATACGTGGCGTTGCCCGTGACAAATTAAATTATCGAGGAATGCCGCTTCTTAAACTCCATTAGATGTAAACTGCACAGATTTTTACACAGTTATATTTTGGTTTTGACTCATGATGACTATTTTGTTTTTCTATAACTATGTTGATAACAATAAACAAACAAATACCTAATATTCGATTTTGTGAGTCGAAAAATCCCTCTTTAAAATGTAAAATAAAATTGCTCTGAGGTACACATTCTCGGATTCTCAACATTAGTGCGATAGAGTCGGCTGTGGATAGCTTATATACTTAAGTACACACAAACATTTCCATTTATTAATATATAAATAAGTTGTACATGTTTAGGTAAATATATTTGAATTATACGCTCATCCACAGGTCGACCATTGATTACCATATCGTATCAAATTAATCTCTATGATTTTCGAAAAAGTTTTAGCTGAGATTAAATTCCAGATCATTACTAGGTTTAAAAAACATTAGAGAACATTAAAAAAAAAACCATGAGATTAATTCTTTTTTCTTTTGTCAAATCAGGAGATTATAATATTCTTCTTAGGTACGAATAGAATTTTAACGAGAGGCTATATGAACCGAATTACGTAATCGACATTCGTTCGGACAAAAAATAAAATTCCGGCCGACCCAAATAGTTGTAATATATATGTATATAATATATATATTTTATTCATGAGACGCTGTCTCAGATTCGAGAACAGACGTGTAATTTACAAAGAAGAAAAAAAGAAACCTCAACATGCAGTTGATCGTTAATTAACCGAATTTCTCGATCATTGGTGGACATCTCTCCGGCAGAGTCCGTTAGACAAAATACCGGTATATTATTTCGATGGGTTTTTGTTTTTTGTTCCCTTTATATCTTTGCAGTGAAGGTGAATGAGAGAGAAAGAGATGACGCCGATATTACACTGAAACGAAACAAATACACAAATCGCCGTTAAAAAATCCACCTCATATCCGTATAATATATAACATGTAATGAAGTGTGTTGCGAAACACGTTGCCGTTGATGGTAGCTGCTGCTGCATGTCTGCCACAGGCCTTCGATCACGGCGTCTATAACGTTTTCCTTTCAAAACTTTCACAACCCGAAAACGGGTTTTTATTTTGCCACCCGACGTGTGATGCCGCCGTACATGACGTACGGAAAGATATGAAAAATAAGAGAAGAAAAAACGGAGGAGAACAAATAAAAATCGTCCATCAGTCCCCGGAGGGATTTACGCGCAGTGGAAGGGGTGGATGTGTGCGTTTTAGAAAATGGACGACGGAATAATAATAATAGTAATAATAATAATTCGTATAATGTGTGAGCACAATCGAGCGTGAAAAAAGGACGAAAAAAATAAACCGGCTCTCGAGAACATCCCCTCGGACAGACACCATTGTGTGTGCCACCCCTATAATATATATATGTGATAATAAAACATTATATTATATAATATGTATCGCCGGTTATATTACGATTTTCGAAGACGGACCGCCGTGGTGGACACCAATCGCAAAATCACTATACTCAGGTAGGTACGTCACATATGCATATATGTACATAATATCGTTGTGATTTTGGTGCGTACACAAGACACGAGTCCCCACAGTCGTTGAGCGGATTTTCTCACGATTATATTATACTATACTATTATCGTCGTGTCCGGCTAACCCTTTTTTTCCGCTCTTTTCGTTGCAGCTGGTGTCTGCTGGTCAGCCACGAAGATGAATCGCGAGCGCGCATACGCTTGTAAAACTACAAATGCCTATACTGTATAACTATACATATATATATATTATAAAAAAATAACAATGATATTTAATGCGTATATTATAAATAGTATCGAAACGTCCCGATACTGGTTTTGGTCACCTGGAACGAATGCACAAACAAACACTCGCATAAAATATGATATTATGGTATATGTAATAATAATATGTACAGCGTAAAAGAATTACAATAATAAAAAAAAATGATCGTTATTCTTTTTACGCACATCATAACGGTCTCGGAGGAGATTTTAATTCTTCCTTATCAATAACAAAAAAACGGTTACTGTTCTTTCTTTACATAACTGTTCGTACAGGCATAACACTTATTACCTACGCGTTTTTTTCGAACGGACGCAATAAACTGCGCCCACCAACCTATATAATATGTATATTATTCCTACTGTACATCGAGCATTACGTAACTGACTTATATAGTTATATGCTGTCATACACAGTGATCCATCAACCATGCTCGCCATTTTTTTCTTCAATAATGCAGTTAATATTCAAAATCTGACGATTGTCCAACTCAAGAGATTTCTCATACTACTTAAGGATATACAAACATATGTAAATAAGAACCCCTTATACTACTGTAGACCATTAGCGGATATTTTTTCTGAAAATGATGACGCATCGAAATCAAATTCGGAAGAGTCATTTTTGAGTAATTTAACTTTATGTACTAGGACAATAGATCTAGATAGGCTTTGGTGATTTGAAAATAATTGTAGTTATTAATATTTATCTAACAAAAATTATAATTTATAAAATTGGTCCAAGTGTAATAAATACTAGATCCAATATTTGATGAAATATTAGATCTAATATGTATTTTATATTTTTGTAAAACTCCTTTTAAGGTCTATGATCCTTATCAGAATTATTTCAATAACTGAGGAGCTACTCATTTGAATTTTGAACTAGGGACATCAAAATGTTCAAATAAATTATCCACTAATTAATTTCATTGAATATTTCATATTTGTCGTATATGTTCTCCTTTGATAAAACAGAATTTTTTACATCCATAAGACACTCTTTAAGTAGTACGAAAAATCTCAACAATTTGAAAATGTTGTCTTTATGTATTATGACTTCCATATTTAAAAATTCCAAAAATCAGAATTTAAACAAAATATTAATTATAATAAAATAAAGAAAAAATATCTATAGATTTCTCGAGACTTGAATTGTATTTAAAGCTTATTTTTCGACCTCTAGCAAAGGGGTAGCTCATATATGGTTTTTTTTAGCTAACGAAAAACGTATATTTTTTTTTGGAATTTAAATAACTTTAAAATCAGAATAGGGTGAAATCGTAATAGATAATTTAGGCACTTAGCTACCCTCCACAATAATGCCTCTTGTTAACGCATTGTAAATGCTTTCCTGTAACAAAATTAATTGCAATGGGAAAAACTATACTATATATTGTCAGTCTTAAACAATATTTTGGTGTACAAATTACAGTGTTATAAAATTTACTTTAAGTTTCATATCCCAAGGCAGCCATTGTGTACAATTTATGTATTATTTAAGTTTGTTTCTATTCGACCAATTTAATATTAAAGTGAAACTCTACGAATGAAAAAACATTTAATTTTAATGAATAGGTGTGGTCAAGCAAGTTGAGTATAATTATATCATTATATTCCAAAATAATAATACACAAAAATAATTTGTTGAAGCCCAAAAATATGTGGAAAAAATAATAAATCAATAATATACAACTACGTCATATTTTTATTGCCTAATACATAATACACCTATGTCCTAAACATTATTTTATGATTGCAGTTGAACAGTTATTTGTATACTATAAACGAAAACCCGCTCACTTATAAATGTAGGTATAGTGAACCTAAGTATATTTGAGACTAGAGCGTGCAATATAAATCATTTAATTCCCAGGGTTATTACGTAATACAAAGTTCATTTTATTTACAAATATAAATATCACTAATTTGTTTTCTCATTTAGTCAATAAAGATTATAATATGTACAGAAAACATATTCCTAATTTGCACGTCTCCTTACTACTCCTATACGATGCTGCTTTTCATTTTTCACAATACACTCACGTACTGTGAAAGTAAATATATGATTGTTTTGTTTTGGAATTTATACACGAATATCTTAATAAATTTAAATTTTGACTGCTGCTTATTGATATAATTGTGAAAAGTTATTTTTTTTTCAATTATAATTTTAATAATGTATTTTTTTAATCAAATTTATTTAATATACCATACGATATGGACACCTACTTTATTTTCACTGGAGTTTTGTTAGTCCTTACTAACGAAGAAATCTGAAACATAATATAATTATCTGAAAAAGATGGATGTAATAATTCATATAATAATATGAATAATATAAATATAAATTATAAAACAAATTCATGATTTTTTTTCGTTGCTAACCCATTAATCACTGTATTTGATTATGATAGATAGTCAATATTTAATTATTTTAAATATTATGTTTATTTTAGAAAATATATTAATAATACGATTTTATAGTGAATTGGTACACACATTTAGACACATTGACATAACTAAAAAAAATATGGCATATTTATGTATAGTTATTGTAATTATAATGGGTGTACTTTATAAGCATCGTGTTTAGTGTGTATATCGAATTGATGCTCATTAAAATATAATGCAAATATTAATTTTCAAAATTGATTCTCATATAAATGTTGTATACCTCAATGACAACTACTTAATATCGATATCAATGATAAGTACTTGCTACTTTTGTCCATATTTTAAGAGCATGCTCTGATAATGCATATTACAAAGATTTTTTGCACATATATAATTGCATAATGATAGCTTTTGATAAACCTGACTCTACATGCAACTATTACCTATTATCTTTTAAATGATCCATCAAAACTTATTTTGGTTTTTAAAAAAATCTTTCAATTCACACGGCGATTTCACTCCAAAACTTATGACCAAGGCATATTTTGACAAACATCTAATATTTCAACAAATATAACCATTTAATTACTGACTACATACTGTTATTACCTATACTTTTTTATATTTATGATTGATAGTGTTTGTAATAGTGAATAATTAAACTTTGTTTAATTCTTAATGTTATCAAGTATCATATACATAAATGTATTATATGCAACTAGTTTTAACATTTGCAAACAATTAATATAATATAGTAGTTTATAGGAGTTAAATACATTTTAACTATGAGGATAGACACGCCTGCAATTATTGGTCCCGCACATTCATTTTGATAATAATAAAAAATTTTTAGGACCAAGTAATATAAAACATTACATGCAATAAAGGGATTCAGGTGTCGATTATAAAAAATGTACATATAAACAAAATACAGACCATACATACCTAAATGAGAATCGTAAATATTGTGCTTGGACTGAAGACTACGAAAACCTATGCAAAAATCTATTAATTTATTAATGAAAATTATAGCAGACGTGCTGACCTAATTTTCTAAAAAAGAGTCCAATCTAATTTAAATATTTGTACCCACCTATATCATTAATATTTTTCTTTTATGCGTATTAAAAAACATATTATATAACATATAATAATTTAATTAATATAGTATAGTGAAGCTAGAATCGTTTAGAGTTTTAGACCTATTATACGGTTATTTTTTGAAGTCAAAATAAATGATTAGATCTCATAAATATTTTATATTAATATTAATCGTGATAAATTTTAATAGACAGGCTATAATTAAGAGGGGGAATTTGGTTAACACACTGCTGTCACACGCTCGTAATTATTAATACCTAAAAAAATAAAACAGGCTTATAAACCTTTTACGTCATAGTGTACTCATCTCATATAATATAATACGTACAGTATTATACATATACCTGTAGTTACGCGAAAACTAGGAATTGCAGTAGACAGCAACTATGATTTATTACTTTCGATTATTATAATAAGAATTTCGACGATTTATTTTTATGTATAAAATAAATTGATTTAGAAAATGACTTAATCATTATTATTCCCAATTGGGTTTAAAATTATGTAATTTTACTTTATTTTGGTCTACTGGAGAATGCTTATTATACATGGACATGTATGTTTTATAAATAGGTATACTAATTGAAAAATTAAACCAAAGTAGTATTTCAAAGCCGATATTTGTTCAGCATTACCACCATAACCGTATATTTGCAACGGTGCAGAGACCTACACATCATGTAAGGCTCAAATTCAAATGTAGGTATTATTAACTATTAGCCATGTTTATTAACTCTACTCTCTTACAAGTCTTATAAAAGATTTTTTATCATTATGTGCCTACTCAAATTAGTCAAATTTATTTATATGTACAAAAGTATAAATTGTAAGTACTCAATTAATAATTTTTATATATATTTTGTTTATATATTCGTATAATTAGTTTAAATATTTCTAAAATATCCAGCAGTTATTATTTCAATTCTGAACTGCAACTTCAACACATCTTCAATACGTGTTATTGTTTAATTTATTATGTTTAAACAAACCTAAAATTATTTTGAAACGAATACAATTATAAACTAATATAGTGTAATCGTTATCACAAATTAAAATTACTCATACATTTTTAATATTGAATACAATTTAAGTGTGTTTGAACAGGAGAGGAGCACAAAACAGTTGTTTCTGATATGAACATCAATATGATATTTAATTATATTATGTCCTTGAGACAGTACATTAACTTTTAATTGGAAATAATTAGGGACAATAGGAAGACAGTACAGAAAAAAAATATTTTTATTTTCTGTTTCTTTAGTGGACTGGATTCTTTAATTTAATAAAAGGAATTGAAACCAGTTTTAAACAATGTTGTACAACGGATGAGTTTATAATAAAAAATAAAAAAAAATACATATCATATAAATCTTTGGCCTAAATTTGTATTTGTATTCTATTTGTCTTTCTCTTTATATTAAAAATATGAAACATTGGTCAAAACCTTGGTTTGTCCATAAACATTGTGACCTACGAGGACGTTATTTAACACACACCAATTTTATTCCACATTCTTTCCATTAGTTTTGCTGCAATACAAAAGTTTGTGGAAAATAATTTTAAATGTGCAAATGTGTCATACCGGTTTACTATGATACTGAAGCTAACAGTGTCACCGCCACAGCTTTGTACCCATCGCACTACATTAAATAATTAAGATATTATACTGCAACTGCATACAAAACCTGAATGCATTATAATTAGAGGAGTGTTCATCAATTTATAAAAAAAAAATACCTGTTGTGAGACCGATATTATTTTTTTCTGTACCTAGGTTATTCGCCAGGCATAATATATCATTTTTCCACTATATGTTTCTTACGCTCATTACGATCGTCAAGGCAACTCATAACAATATCACACAATACACATAATAAACATGTCATATTCGATACCGGAGACCGGAGTTATTTGATTTCAAGTTATTTTTATACTACTATGATAGAATTACTATATTCCTAATAAACATAATACGTATAGCTATATAGGTTATCTGTATGCGAATGTATCAAATCAGTCAGATAAGTACCTGTAGGCTGTAATATGTCTTCAAAAGAACTTGTATATCCATGCAATACCGAGTATTTGGATTTAGAGCGGGATTTCGAGTTAAGTATTGGGGTAATCGTTCGAGGAGTTCCAACACTAGAGTAATAGCCGAAAATCATATACGTTAATTCCTATACATATGAGATGTCTATATAAATATAAAAATGAGGTAAGTTCTAAGTTCTTACGCGGTAAAAAAAAGTTGTGGATAAAAACATAAAAATTGCAAAAAGAAACACGACAGAAAAAAATATTGTTACAAATGTATAAAAAATATAATAGTGGGACCATTTCATGCATTTTATAATTCACTAATATTGTAAAAAATATACTATATTTTATTTAGTTTTATAAAAAGTTATATAAAGTTATTATTTCTATTATTATTTAAGTTATCAAGCCAATGATACTGTCTTAAAAAAATAAAAAATTTGATATAGTTTGATAACTTATAATATTATATAAAACAAAATTTATTTTTTTAACAATTATTGAATAATATTATAAAATGTATGAAATGTACCTACTATGATATTTGTATACAATTACATACAGGTACTAATATATTTATCTACCGTGTTTAAACTCACATACGCACCTTTTTTTCACAGTGTAGGAACTTGCATATCTAATTTTTCTATCTTGTAGGAACAAACATATGCATTTTTTTTTACCTGCTAGGTCCCGTGTAAGAACATACATTCACTCATTCATTTTCCACTATACATAGTTATAGAAACGGGTTTTAGTATATATTTAATGCGTTTGATCAATAAGCATTAAAATAATCGTTTTTTGTAAAACCAACTTTTATAAATTAAATTCATCAATTCATATAACCAAACCCATTGATATCTTTCAAAATCATTCCGATCCTCGTTCATCATTCAGGAATGTTATAGCTATAATATAGTAATAAATATACATTATACAAGGTGTTCTAAAAATTTGGAAACGCTTTAACGCTGTTTGCATATTTTTATACACCTAGCTACATATAAATTAATAGATAACACTGCTGCACATTTTTTAGGTAAAATATTAAATCATCTCATTAATTATATTTTATATCATACTATAGTTTATCATTCCTAATTAGTATAATGATCGTCCGCATACTTTTTGAACACCCCTCAGTGTAACTCCATGCTCTGGATTTTTATTCCAACATTTTAACGAGACAAATAATTGATTTTTTTGAAAAAAAAACTATTGTCAAAAATATAAAATAAAGGCGTTTCAGAATCTATGGTTATTTGGCTATACAGCCAAAATACAATATACGAATAGTTTTATAGGGGTTCTCACATATCATATATATTTCAAATAACCTTAAGGTGTTAGGTACAATATGAAAAAATGTACCGATGTAAAAACGAAAAACACTGTCAACACATTGTCGATTATTATTATAACTATTTTTTTTAATATACAATATCAAAATCAAATTGTAAGTATAGTGTAAGTATAGTGTTTAAACATTTATTAGATACAACATAAATTTAAATTAATTTATTCATCGATGAGAGTGGATACTATTTTGCTGGGCGTGTTTTATAATGATGCTCTCATAGATAATTTTAAAAAAATACACTTAGCAGGTATTAAGTATTCTATCAGCAGTTATAATTAAAAAATCAGATTTTAAACAATTTGTAATTTTATTTATGTTAAAATATTTCGAAAAAAAACATTTAACTATACCTATACAAATAATTAGACAACTATAATACACTTATTTATAATTAAAACAATTTGTTTGTCCTCTATAATTATTATTAAAAAATGAATTATAGGTAGTATAACAATAGCTTTATAACTAAAGTCGTTATAACATTTTCGTATTTTGACAAAGGGATTCATAGAATGGTCGTAAACGAACCATTTTTTTTCAAATTAGTGTTAATTTCAAATATATTAAGCCGAAAAAATATTTCCTGAAAATCCAAAACGTTAATACTTTTACCAGACCAATCGAGTGTTTATTTTTACGAGTAGAATATNAAAAATACACTTAGCAGGTATTAAGTATTCTATCAGCAGTTATAATTAAAAAATCAGATTTTAAACAATTTGTAATTTTATTTATGTTAAAATATTCCGAAAAAAACCATTTAACTATACCTATACAAATAATTAGACAACTATAATACACTTATTTATAATAATTAAAACAATTTGTTTGTCCTCTATAATTATTATTAAAAAATGAATTATAGGTAGTATAACAAAAGCTTTATAACTAAAGTCGTCATAACATTTTCGTATTTTGACAAAGGGGTTCATAGAATGGTCGTAATCGAACCATTCTTTTTCAAGTTAGTGTTAATTTCAAATATATTAAGTCGAAAAAATATTTCCTGAAAATCCAAAACGTTAATACTTTTACCAGACCAATCGAGTGTTTATTTTTACGATTAGAATATATAATAACCTATTGCACGATCAATTTAATAAATAGGAATTTATATCTTATTTAAGCAAAACCAACAATCGAATTTGTCACTAGATAGAAAATATATAATATTATACGTCCGTCTTAATATATCGCTTTATATAATACCGTTTTCCAAGGATTAAAACATTGCACAGCATATACTTATACCATATTAGTAACTGTAAATATTATATTAGTAACTGTAAATATTATTATAGCCGAAGTCGAATACATCCATAATATTATATGGATATATGCTTGCATACAGTGATATTAACGGTTAAAAGTACAAGCTACTATTTAACGCAAACAATAATTAACGAATAAACACGAATCCATAATGTATATAAATATATAGTTATAAGCATTAAGCATTAGGCGCCGACAATTATTATGCGTACAGCACGAAGAATATGGTGGTAGAATATTGTATAATATAATAATGTATTCGTGTCACCACTCGTGGTTCGTATTGTTTATACCGTGCGATACCTACCTATTGGTTAAATGGCGCTTGTCTTAGGCCACTCCCTCCATATATAAACTCATCATTAATCCTCTTTCGTTCATGCGTTTTTGACGTGTAGTTATTAATTATTATTCATTACTGTAAGGTATCGCCTTCATTACCAGCTCTCTGAAAACACCTAAATAGTTGAGTAATCTCCAAACTGCCATCTTCGTAATAATATGTCGGTATACTGCTGCAATAGGCACATTATCCATTGTTGTTTGCTTAAATAGGCGTAAGGCGTAACGTGTTTGAAATAGGGTTCTCCGTTCTCGCGATGCTTTGAACTAAAATTGTGTTCAAGTCCACTTACAGCTAAGATAGACGAATTACGAATATAATATTATAGCCGTGAATTTAAACACCCGCAGTGTCTTTTCGTGAGCCACTATCGACACTAGACAATTATTAGTAAACTATTAAAGTACCTAATAAAGAAAAATATATTTATAATTTTACAATTTTATTAAAAACTAAAGTAGTTACCTATATCACTATATGCATCTTAATTGTATTGGACGTGTATTAAGACATGCATTTTAATGAAACATTATGTGAAGTTTCAGCACATTGAACACACGTAATCTAATAATAACCATCATGGGCGTCTGTATTGGAGGATGTTTGGAGATTAGCCATTTTCCAATGTAAATTACGTTAACCCCCTAGAACTATATTGTTGTCAATTTTGTTCAGGTAAATTGTGCTTATAATATTTAATTTGTGGCTAATGACAATAATATCATACTAATATTATCACTTATGTAACTAATTTATATTCACCCTAATCATGTCATGATTTTCAACTTTGAGGTTGATTTCTAAAATGGATCTAGTAATTGGTCCTCATGGGGGTTCAAAATTCAAAATTCTCAACCTTGTTAGTTTTCTCAATCATCTGAAAAAAACAAAAAAAAAATTTTTTTAAACAGGAATTTTTAAGCAAAACTTGTTTTAACAAAATCAATATTGTTTTATTTTTTTATTTTGTGTAATTCAAAAACTAATAACCGTAAATAATTTAAATTTTCATAAACAATTTAGACTCTTTTTGAGCTATATATCACATATTTTCAATTTTCAACTTTATTTAGTTGTTTCTTCTTAAAACGTCGATAAAAATGTTTTCGCTTGGCCAAAAAGTTTGAAAGTCTACATTTTTATAATAACGAAGTAAAATATAATTATTAATGTATCAATACTGTATGATGAAGTGTATACTGTGATCCACAAATTTCAAATTTAACTTTTAAGTACGAAGTTTCAACAAAAAGTTGAACTCGAATCAGTGAAAAACAAGTGGTGAAAAGAATTGCTTTTAGCTGCTGGTAAAAAGTTCTACAACGGCACCTTAACCATAAAATGTAACCATGTACAATGTTCCTAATAAATACAGGGCTGGATGGAGAGGGGGCTTAAGAGTTCATAATAATATTATATAATATTATGAGCTTATTATTTTTTAATTTGGTTATAATCGATGTTAAAGAAAATTTAACATGTTTCTGGTATTTGAATGTAGATTTTTCTCCAATGAACAGACAAAAAATCAATTTTACGAGTCATATGTTTTTATTTGACGACTCTCAACGGGAAACGTGTTAATGAAAACGTCATGTTGACGTCACACAATCAACTATGTACCTACCTAAATAATATTATTACCTATAGGTATATTATATTGCTGTAGTGTCTTCGTGTGAAATGTGTATACCAAAACCTGAATTAAAAAAAATATATAATAACTGTTCGGCAACCCGATTGAGAACAACGCGGAGATGACGTACCTGGTACCTGTATTAATAAAGAATATACGGTATAAAAAAAATCGTTTAAAATACAAAACACTGAAAACACGCAATGGAGCCGGGTGTCACGCGATAGAACACACACGCAAAATGTATAATAACTTATAGTAGGTTATAGTTGACATATATTGTACGCATAACATGTATACGCGTGACGCGAAACATTTTATTGATTTTTCGTTGAACATTTTATTCGTATATAAAACCTTTAAACACCTGTATAAGAGACATCATTATTATAATATAAATGTAAACTGCAAACGACTATCGCGAGTCACCGTAAAACTACACTATGTACACTGTAATTTTAATGTATTACATAATATAACATTAATATTACAGTTAATTTTATTATGGTGATCGTATGCCAGACGCCAGTAAGTACATATATATATAAATATCGTATATAAACGTATTCCTTCAAGATTTCAATAGTTACTGGTCAGCCGTGGAGACTTATCACGGTAAATATAATAAATATATACATTATATCACTATACTACGCGTATGTCGATTTAGTTGGTGAAGTATCATAATATTGTATAGGGAAGCGACTAATTATCTGCAGCGTGGCTTAAATAATAAGGGATGTCGATGAGAAATTAATTTAATTATAAACAGTGTAATAGTTATTTGAGTAATTAGTAATTCAAATAATGGATTTTGTGTTTTAAATAACCATAATAATAGGTAACTACGCCTATTTAGTTTATATATATATATATATAATAACTCAAACACTTTATATGTGACCTTAAATTTGAACAGGTATGAAGTTTGTGGAGTCAAATTATCTTTTTTTAAGTGGCGCACACAATAAACAATTGAATTAAATATTTTAACCTATTATGTTTTATCCAATTTGTTTGCATAACTCATTTAGTTGAGGTCACTTTATTCTACTGGGTCAACATCTACTTCAGTCTCGAATTCACCAATTTTAAATTTTAAATAATATAAAAGTATGTAAATATTATGAATGAGAAAAATGCACAGTAACTCGATAAAAGTTACCAACTGCAAAAGTAACTTCCAACTTAACTTCTAATTTTCTAACTAGTTAATACTCAATATTATTGATAGTTAGTAATTACTTATTGTACACACTACACATATATGGGACTTTCTGTCATTTGGCAACTTCTCAACGACTGTAGGGCAATTGAAATATTTTCTATATTTTGATGCAAGTTTCTGGTGCTTGGTAGGTATAATATACAAAGCTGGGTATTAACGTGTTAAAAAAATAAGTTACTTAACGAGTTACTTTTATTTTCATAAGTAACTTCTAACTTAACGAGTTTTTTTTTAAAGGAACCTCTAATTTACCGAGTTCATTTATTTTAAAGTTACATTAATTTATTTATTTTTCGTAATATAAATTCTATAGATTTCAAATTATACATATAAAAAAAATAATTGCCTGAAAAATCAAATACTATTTTATGTTATGACTTTTTATATTCCATATTCTAAATGAGCTCTCAATTTCAAACGGTCACAAGTGTTGTGCACTATTACTGCATTTGAGATTTTAATATGTATTAAAATAACGTAATAAATAATAAGTACAACTATCTTTACATACAATTTTGAAACGATTTACGAGTAAATAACTTGCGAGTAACAAAAATTCATTCAAATAATTTATTTGTTTTGTTGAATTTTTATTGATTGAAGTATGTAAGTCTATTATTACTTACTGTAATATTAATACAATTACATACATTTTTTTTAAATAGTAAGACCTTCTACATTATGTTATTTATTAAGCTGTAATGAAAAGGTATAATAATTAATTTTAACTTATTTTTAACTAAGTTAAGTTGCTTTATTCCAAATTAACTTTTAACTTTTAACGAGTCGTATAAAAAATAAAAGTAACTTTTAACTTTAAACTTAACTTAAATTGGTCCATATTAACTTAACAAGTTAAAAAAATGAGTTAACTTGCCCAGCCTTGATAATATTGAGATATCGTTTGACCCAATTTAACAAGTGCGTCATAAATTCTACTCATAATAATATACAGAAATTTGCAACACCCAATGCATTATTTTAGGGTTTTTTTATTATTATCTCTAGTGATATGTTTATAAATTACATTTTAAGTAAATGAACACGTTGCAGTGATAATAACATGCGGTAATTTACGATGCTCCGTTTAGGGTTGAGTATTTATATATACGACATTATATAATATTACATTAATACTTTGTAGGTTATCTACTATATTATATAATAATATTATTTGGTATTTTGGGCTGACTGGCGATATTATATTAATGTTGAACAATAACATGGAATAAACGGATCGAGTCATTATAATGCCAAAGTCAGTCTCGTAATATTTTAATATAAAAATGTAAAAATTCTTAAGTTTTGCAAGTCGCATCAATTTACAAAGCTACAAAATAAAAATTCAAAGTTTTTCTTTAAACAAGTAATTACCAGTTTCTATAATTATATTAGTGTTTATTTTTTCTTTATTATTCGAGTATTTTAAAAATTGAAATCAATTTTTGGTAGGTATTAGGTAAATTTTTAGATTTTATGATTTACAAATTTTATTTTTTTTTCTACATACCAGTAATGAAGTAACATATGGTTAATAAATGTTTTGATGTTTTAATAAAACATTATAAGAAAATATTAATTTTATTTTAATTAACAAGCGCGCTAGAAGTAATAATATCAAAAAAATCATAATAATTGTGTTCAGTAAATTATGAAAATAGTATGTTTTAAGTTTTCAATAATATATATCTACATTATAATTGTGAATATGTCAAACCCGTTTCATACACGTATTGTTAAAATACATATTTACCTTTTGTGAAATTGAACGTAATAAACACAAACAAGTAATAAATATGGTAAATTAACAATAATACTTAAGAGCGAACGTCTGTTTCATTTTTTTGACCGACATATGGCCAATAAGAGTGTACACAGATATTATTAAATTTAAATCGATTAATCTATAAGTATATGTTACCATACTTACTACCTATAACCTTCTGCTAACAAAAAACTCTAGCGGTGACCTCATTCGTATCCTCTCAAAATGGTATATATGGGTACCATATTATATACCTTATTCAATCATTGGGCTTAAATGCTCAATAAATAAAATCGTATCAAGTCCAATAGCTATTTATATATATACTATATAGAGACAGCCCCCTCGAAAATTGTCCATACATCGAACGTGGTCGTTTAAAAGTCAAAATCCGAATAACCAACTTGGCAACTTCACTGGTTTATTAGTATGACTACACCTACCGCTATAACCTGCGGAGTATAATTAAGTACATAAAATACCTATAATAATATCTGTACTCCATTGCTCTATCATTACGAATTATCGATATTATAATCATTCAAAAACTGGCTGTTTGAACCTATTTCAGTGCCCAAATCGTATCTACTTATTTTAACGCCCTATGCTTTGATTGGTTCGAATATTGGTTATATCTGGGGCGTTGTTTGAAGTGATGGCTAGATTTTTATAAGCTGGTTAAATTTTTAGTTTTGACCAATTTTAGAACGACTAAAATGGAGGCTCGCAGTCGTAAATAACTGACATTTTTAAGGAACTGAAGTGCACAAAAAATTATAAAAACGAAACTTTAAAACTTTAATAGTGGTTTGATATTTTTGTTACGATCACGATTTCGATACAGATAATGTAAACATAAGAAAACAAAAAAACCATCACGATTCAATCGATTCCTGTAGATATCCTTTGATTATTTTAAAGAGTTAAATAGTATGTAAAATATTGCGATTAAAAAAAGGATCAAATATCGCAGAAAAATTTTAATATCTTCAAAAAAGAAAACTTCCAAATACACACATGTTCTTAGTTCTTAACACACTTTCTAGACACATTAAGTTTGATAATAGATTATTTCACATTATCACTCTAATATTAAAGCTAACAACACAAAATTAACGATGCTGAACTTGAAATAAAAATAAAAAATATCCAAGGTTTTATTATCTCCATGTTTTAATTGAAAAGTTCTTTTCATTATTACCAAAATATATTTATTAATATTTGGACCAATCAAAGCATAGGACACGAAAATTGGTAGATTCGCACCAACCACTTCCTTTATTTATACCCATTCACCAACATTCTCGTTAAGTGTTACAATATTTCAATAATTATTAGGTATGTACTATAGTATAATATTATATAATACAATATACTATCCAAACAGTCCGATGCTTCTATTCGGTATATAAACGAGTAGTTTTTATCTAATGTCCAACGATTAATAATTATACCGCAGTGCTCGGCGTATAATAATATATACATAAAAAATTACATGTAACACACAGTAGAGTTTATTATATTATAGTTTATTATATAGTATACCTGCCTATTACATGATTCGCACAGACACCTATCAATCTATAACAGTTTTTTTTCCCCCGGAGCACGACGACGCGCCATAATAAGTATAGGTAGGTAGTAGGTACTACCTATGTTTTGCACTGAATAATAATATAGACACTATATAATAGACAGTATATTATTATGTATTAATTACATGCACATTGTCAAGAATAACTAATGTGTATGTTTATAGTTTTAATAATCTGTTTTAAACTATCATAAGGTATGCATATACTGATTTGGATGAGTGATATTGGCAATGTATTATTACAATTTATTGGTAAGTAGGTAACTATAGAAATAAGTAGGCATATAGCTTCAAATCTTGTGTATACAGAAAAATAGAAACTCTATAGATTGGTTTGAGATAATCGGTATCATAATACCTACGTATCTTGTAGTAATATAGAATTGATTGAAATGTAGTAACACAAAGTATAATATCTAAATAAAATGAATACTTAACAAATTAAATTTGTACCAAATATAACAATAATTATTCTTGCTTATTTTTATTTAAAATCACCTTGTTTAAGAAAAAGGAAAAAGATTTATTAAACTAAAATTGAATGTTAATTTATAAACTTGCTTCATTACTGTGGTGCATCTGTCTAATAATTAATTAATTAATTTAACATTATTTACTCAGTTTATTTAATTGTACTAAGTATAATGTGTACATTTCAATAAAAATTAACCACACATGTTGATATAGAATTTTTTACTTAAAATGAATAAAATGAATAATATTAAGTGATATTATGTCTGATTTTAGGTTATAAATAATAAGTAATATACTTGACATAAATAATTCAAATAAAGTTTAAGTCCATGTTAATTTATTAGGTATTAGTGGTATTACCCTGCGGCCTTTATAATACTTTTCAACGTACATGGTTATAATAATGGATATAAAATTATAATACTGTCAATATTTTATATTAATGTCCATTAAGAATTAGGCTTGGTTTTAGTAGTCATAATGGAAAAAGAGTTATCCTCGATGACGAGCAATGACAGTACAAAATATACCTAGGTATATCACAGTATAGTGATGAACCAATTTCACCAGCAAGTAGCAACACACGTCTCAATGTCACTACGAAGCACTATACAATAAAATATGTGTCCAAATAGTATAATTACTCGTTTTAATTATTTAATTTACTACATGTGTAGGGGATGAGAGAGAGAATGTCTCCCGCGGGTTACTGTGCAATATATCCGCTATCAAACGGTGTTTTCTAAACTAAAATCAGCGCACGTTCTATATGACTTATGTTCTTTAGTGGATCCGTACTCGTTATCGACATTCAAATAGTCCTTATTTTCTCCATTCCTTTCTGGTATTTTAGACTATTATTTTCTTTTAGTTTAAACCCTGCATGATGCACTCTCATTCATCTCTATTTTTCATTTCATATTACACAACCCAATATTCAAATTTTACTATGTTGTTTTTAAAATTAAAGTGAATTGACCATAATATGAAACATTATAATTTAAATGTAAAATTATTATCTAGAGCATTTTGGAAGATTTAATTACGAAGAAAGTTAAATCCATTTTTTTGTAAATGGATTTGTGTAGTGAATGCATTTACTCCAATTTTAAAAATAACATACCGAGTACAATTGATTACGAAAATGTGAACGCAAAATTTGGTGCTGTATGTTTCTTAAGGTGTATTCTGGACACAAGCCTGTTTTTTCTTTTGTAAATAAAATTATGATTTTCCAAGTTTAAGAATTCAGAAATAATTTTACTTATGACATAATACGTATACAAAAATATCGATACTTAATGACATAATAAATTATGATGTAAGTATTCAATAACTTAAACTATTAAAAATAATCATTTATTTGTCATTCAATTCACATATAAAAACCCACCAAATTATTGGTTCATAATATTCTACAACTTTTTTTTAATCGAATAATCCATTATAATTATATGTATGAGTATTAAGCTACAAATATATTTTAATTTGTATTGGATATATGACATTCGTTTAAATGCCTATACCTAATAAATCAACTGCTTCATAGTTTCTTGTTATGTGAATTTCTATTTTTAATAGTATGTGATTATATCATATTTTATTAAACGTAAATAAACTAGGTTTAGACATACTAATATTTGTCTATAAGGTCACCTACTATTTGGAAATCAAAAAATAGAACCATCGGAATCAACATCATAAAATCATATTTTTTGATTTCACTAGTGTGTACTTACAATAATGCCTGTAAGCTACAGATTAAACGATAACCTGTTGAAAGCTACATAAATTATGGGATTATATACCCATACAAAATATATAACAAATTGTAACGTTTAAAGTATGGCTCAAATTTGAATATAAAACAATTAAAACATATAATAAGAAAACGATGATATTTTGATAAATTACATTTTAATTAATTGTTTTGAAATCTGTATAATTTATAAAATAATTTATTGTATATAGTTTAAAAAATAATTTTGTTTTCAACTTCCAGATATCATATCTACCAAAGTTCATATAATCCTAAAATAATTTTATTTTAAACAATTTTATCATAAATGATTTTTTATTTAATATTATTCATAACATTTCAGTTATAAGAATAAAAAACGAAATAACCTAAGGGGCTCTGCTGTAAAGTGAATTTCAAATGTACCTTTCTCGTTTTTCAGTGGCATACTGTAATAATATTTTTAAATTTTTCTTTGAAATGGAATTTTAATTCAATGATAATAATCATTACGTATGAAATACGATTCTGAGCGGAGACAGAGCGTCTTTAATTCTATAAGACTAAATTTCTAATTGCGAGCTAAGTATAAATAGCTTAAAACGAAAATAAATGTTTCAAAAATGTAATTCTGTACAGAAAATTATAATATATATGATAGCGTAAAATGTCAATAAATATTTTTTTTTTGAATCACGACAAAATAACCATTAGTTTGGGTTTAATTATATAACTTTGTAAAATTTTGAAGGAAATTGTCTGATCTAAAAAGTGATGCAAATATTATTTTCTTTCTGCTTAGAACTAAAAAAATTATCTAATTTTCACTTTTTTAACTATACCTGCACATAATAATATGTATGTTCTTATAGTGTTAGCCACATTAGTAAACTATAAGTACAAATGTATGCAACATTAATTGTTACGAAATTATATAACTTAAATATAAATAACATACTACTCAATACTTATTTATATGATCTTAATTTCATAAGATCTTAATCGGTTTAAAATATTGGTTTCTTGGACTTTAAATATAAACATATTTTTGCCTTCAATAATATTATTATATGAATACAAATTGTTTTTACATCCATTTAATTAACAAAATATTTTTATTTAACCTGATTGATAAACCTCCCCAAAGATGGTCCTTAATCATCGTCATCATCTGAATGACTGAATCAACTTAATGTTGTATATTTTTTTACATTTATACATAGAGTACCTAAGTATTATTTAACACAAATAAGTATAGTTAATTTATGTTGTTTAACCTCTCAAGATGTTTACAAACAAATATATATGATAATAATTATTATTATTATAATGATACTAATTATTCCTAATAATTTGAGAAAATCGCAGCGTGTTACATGTTTCATATTTCAGTAATACCTACCATAAGCTATATTCAGTTAAATTAGAGAGTAACAAAATAAATGATATAAAGTAGGAAATACGCCCATAAAATAACTACTATTTAGCTAATAATTAGCATAAATGAAACTAATTGTTGTGTTCAAGTATAACCGCAACTAACAACTACTGGTTATGAATATATGGAAAACAAACTTTACAATTATGTACAGCGTTTTGATGGTTTGCTCTAGTAAGAAATAATGCTGATATTTGATTAAAATATTTCTACGAAAAATCGTTAGCAGATTCTAATATTAGCCAAAAAAGTTGTGTAACTAGTACTAATAGAGAATGTGTGTTAGAATAATATGATCGTGCGGAAGTTCAAATTAGTGTTAGTAAGCACTGAATATTCTTGTAAAATATTCATAATCCAAAAAAACAGATAGCCACCTCCATGGCTACAAGTAATTTAAAAAAAAGTTACCTACAATAATGAAAATAATGATAACATGTATAGAAAAATCGGATTTATATTACCAAAGCTATCCATCCGTCCATCGGTCCCATTATTTCGTGATACTGATTGCATCAGCAACGTGCCGCATGTGAAAACGTTGAGGATCATATAATATAATTCCTTTGATATAATAATCGGAGCTGATCATCTGGACCCATGAGTGCCGCGTTATGCCGAGTGGTCGAATGACGACATATATCTGCACATCACCCGTTCGGCAATGATGTTATGTAATAGATATTATGCGTACACATTTGTCTTTATAAATAGCAGGTTTCTATATACAAGGACTTCGATAGACCGCGATGGGTCGCATCGCCCCCTGGGGAGACAACCAGAGATTCTGAGCCGGTCTGATATTATATATACATGCACAAAGACAAAAATTCGTACGTACATACATGCATAAATAATATACATAAGGGTTAGGAGTGAACTTTGACACGGCAAACTCGGGGGTGGCGCCCTCGTGAATTTTTTTGTTAAATTTGTTTTTCTTTCTGAGGGAGCGTCTTCCAAAACGGGAGCTATGCATGGGATGAAACACTGGACAATTGTAATATAATATATCCCCTACAGCTGGTCATCGGCGTGTGACCTGAATGGGGTACCACGCATACCTTATAGGTGTAACAGACGACCAGGGAATCAACGCTGTCAGGTTTTATGCTCCAGGCGATAATATTATAATATATTATGATTTATAACTATGTACCAACGACAAAACATATTTTATCCTGTGATGATGACGAGGGATTCTAGAGTCGGAAAATGCTTGTCATCCCGAGAAACACAGTAACTATTTATATTATATCGTAGCAGAGAACACCCATATACCCTCTATGAGTGGATAGAAATGTTTTTTCGCTCAACGGTATCACTGTAACAACATTTTTGCAGCAGTATTAAATCTATTCTATAAATTTAAATTTTTCGAATTTTCAAATTGTTTTTTGTGAATATTGTCAGTAACAATTGTAAGAAACGTTGCATTGTCGTTTTCAGATTTTATTGAAAATCTTATGTATTAAGTGTTGCTAAAATGATATGCTTTTAATATACGATATAAGTGTTTGGCATTATTTAGAATAAATATCAATTGTCGTTTATCGAAATCGAAATCGAAATCGTTATCTTTATTAATTGAATACTATAACAATTATCATACTAATATAAATCTAATTTATAATCAAAACGGCGTTGAAGGATTTCTTCAAAAAAGCCACACTTATATTTAATTTATTCGTGCTACACGACGCATATTATTTATGATGTTTAAAGTAATAATATAGTTGATCAACTTGAACTAAGTGGCAGTTAATTGTCTGAACCTAGCAATTAGTACCCGATCTCATATTTGACAGTTTATTTTAAGCCATAATAAATATGATTAAAACATTTTAATTCAATAAATTATATAATATTTAATATACAAACTGTTAGTTTTTTATACCATTTAAGGAGTTCCCTATGACAATATCATCTATTACCAGCATCTATTTTTAAACGAGAAATACCTATTTTAATACCTATTTCACGTATAAATTGTAAATCAATTTAATTTTTTTCAAATTTTGAATTTTAATTTAAGCGAGTAGTTTTCGAGGTATTAAAATGTATATATCGTATAAATAATGATTTTACAAAAGTATAAAATAGATAAGAAAATCAAATCTAGTATTTATAATATACTTGGAACAATTTTTTAAAATTATTTAGTGTTGATATTAATCACTATAATTTTCATATCATTATATCTCCCATTGTATATCGTCTAACCATAAATTATCATGGACATGATATCCTTAGTAACAAAGATAAATAATTCAAAAACTGTTTGATTGAAATATGATTTGATACTTGATAGGAACATCAAAATTTCGAAAAGTAATTTGATTAACAATTTTTAAAAAACAGGGTGGTTCTAGTTTAAAATTAAATTTTGGTGTCGTCACTGGAAACTCCTTAGATAAATAGTATTAAAAACTAAATATTTAAAAACATGATTCCTAAGTAAACTAAAAAATTCAAAAAATCATAATTTGAATAAATTTGAGAAAATTGAAGTATCATCTAGTACATTATAAACTGAAGTCAGGTAAAAAATATGTATTTCAAATAATTAAATATGTTTTCGACAATTGAAAATTAGATTTAATTCCCATCGAGTTTTTAAATTTATATTTCATACGTTGTTTGACATTTTCTTGAAAACTCAAATAAAATTCTAAAAATTACATATTTGTACAAACTGCATTCAATTTACAACACGAAGAGGTATTTTTAACTGTTTAAATGTATCACTTTTCAATTACTTATTCAGTATTATAATTTATAACGCCTGTTTTGGGTATATTATTACAATTATATTTTCGTGCTTTCGTATAAAAATTAAAAATAGTAAACACGATTAAGGAATATTAAAATTTGAATATTAGGACACCCCTTGAGTAAGCTTATTTTTGTCCCCATATTAACTATTAAGCTATATCAAGGTTAGTAGATTAGTTAGATTGACGACAAAAATTATAATTAAAATAACTCAAGAAATAGGAGTACTTATTTCATTAAATTTTGAATACACCTTATACTAACTATTACTAAACACATAATATTTTGTTTTGATAATATGTTCAATTATGTTTAAAAATATTCTTACAGAAACAGAAAGTGAATAGACTTGTTCTTATTAATAGTTCTATTGCCTCAATCGACCTACTCTAATTATATATTAATGATAGTTGTAGCTTTAATGTATTGTGATTATTATAATATTTTACCAACCAAAAATGTATTTAATATATAAATAGTTCTAAGGACACCGGGTCGTTATTGTTGCACACTAGCACATGGATCTAAGCACATAAAACACATTTTAAAAATAAATAAATAATAACTTCCTCAAACTATAAAATTTTAATGTATAAATTGAATTTCCTAATTCGTTTTATATCACATTAAAAACTACTAAACAATATACTAGTAATTGTTTTCAATTATGATAGTACCTATAGTAACTATAGTAACTTCTAAAAATATATAAAAATATAAATATATCAATTAAACGTGCAATCAAATTATAGAAATCACATAATTTTAAAAAAACTGTTTACTTATATGTTGCCGTTATCCATATAGTCACTATTTTATTATGTAGTATGACTTGATAAGACACAAGACATAATACATTGCCTTAAAATGAATATGATTGGTTTCCAAAATAGTTTTGGCTGAAACGAGTATCGGATAGTGAACAAAATCTAGTATTTTTGTAACATGTCTGCAAAACAATAGAATATTATTTGAATGGAAAGTGTTTTGACTTTTGAGCACTACAATATTGAATATTCTAATTTCTAATCAAAATAAATTATCATTTGAGAATATAAATAATACCTCAAATTTTCCAGTTTATACCATTTGAAACGTCTCAGTTTGTAGTTTTTGTACATTTTACTATTTTTTTTTTTTTATTAGATTATAAGCTCATAATGAAATATTTGTTCACTTTAAATCAATAAAATTATATTTTTCACAGACATTCTAACTAATAATACCGTTGTTTTTATATTATTTTAGGCGATTAAAATATGTGAGTCTACACTCTACAATCTACATGTCAAATCAGGATTTGTACACAATATTTTAAAAGGACATATAAATAATAATAGCGTTATCTATAAAATAATAACACTCTAAATTTAGGATTATTTAAAAGTGCAAACTATAGGACATCGATGTTTCGATTATATTTTTTATCAAAAATGATCAAATTTTGTTTAATCGTTAAATTTTATAGACCAATAAAACTGAAGAATGAATAATTAAATATAATATTACACTTTAGGAATCCGACAGGAATTTAATATATCTACTAAATAGATGCTTCTGTCTGAAATCAATACTCCTAATTTGTATATAATTTATTCAATGAATAATTACTTCACACTCCACTATAATTTATATGTATATTAGTTTGTCTATTAGTGAGTAAACACCTATTTAATTATTCATTTTTATAACTTAATACATAATAAATATTGCACTATAATTTTTTTAGTTGTGTGTTAACATGACATTTAGTATAATAAATTACAAGTATGACTATAAAATTACTTTAAACTTGGTATTTCAAAAGCTTTTGCAAAACTTCTATTTATTCAATTTCTCTTATCTACTTCATTATTTTTATTTTTTAAAGTGGAAAAACAAATTATTTAAAAGAAATGTTTTGTTGTTTTTCTCATCTGAAGATTTTCAAAAATAGTGTTTATTTATTCAAGAAATATTTTCAGATTATTAGTATCAAATTATGTTATATTTTTGGTTTGTGAATATACAAAAATATTAATGAATAGATTTCTAGTATAATTTTATACAAATTATAGGTAGTTACTCTTTATGTATTTTCTTTTGACTCTAATACTATTCAAATTAGTTCATTATATTTTATGGGTTGTTTATCGAAATTATAGTTCAATAGATTATTGCGTTGTATAATATAGGAAAAGCTGCTTTTTATTACTTATACTCTCGTCTAAACAATTAATTTATGTTATGGTGATTTCTAATTTACCTTATAGTAATATTTTAAGTATATTGTCATTATCAACTGACAAATTAAATTAATTAAAACTATACATAAATTATTTTATATTTGATAAATTATAACTATTCTATTCCTATCAAAGTGTTGATTAAATTATTTGAAATATGCTCCAATCCTTATGATATATTTTTCAATGGATAAATGTTACCCATATGTTGTCATATTATGTTTCCAATAACTGATCCTCTCTATTAATGAATTGGAATTCAAATAATTAATCAATATAAATATTAAAAATATTAAATAATTCTAAGAACAAATTTACAAGCTGTCTAAAATATATATAGTTGATGCCCAACAATAAGAGGATCTAAGATCATTATGTATCGAAAATCAAACAAAACTTTTTTAAAAAACACAATATTGATAAATTTAAAACATTCAAGTGCAAAGTTTTAAACGATTTGTTTAATTTAACGAGAATAGACAACTTCCTAATCGGTTTTCCCATGAATTAAATAGATGCTATATTATGCATTACAATATAATATTTTCCTATTATGTAGTTATATATATGTATATATCTTTGTTCACGTTGAAGAACAAGTGCTCATCATTTTTTTTGCTGAACGTTGATAAATTTCCATAGAATGTTGGTTTTTATAATCAGACAATTTATCGATCTAATCAGTACTTTGAGAGGGTGAAGCCTTGGGATGATTCAGCCTCATTAGCTGTGCTTACATCGACTTCAAACCATTGTGATACATAAGCACAGTAATTTTTTTTATAATCTTTTGAAATTAAAATTGTTGATAAAATTTGTTATACCTAACATGGAATAATAAATATCTGTCTAAGACTCAAGAAAATAATTTAATTTAAAAAATAATGTATTCACGTGATGAGCTATATTATGATGTAATTTTAAGACTAATAGGTAAAAATGCATTTGGTACTTACCATTAATACGCATAATGTTACATTTAATTAATAATTTACATTAATTTTACTGTAACCTAACTTAAGTGGCTACACGTATGACTAATCAGTAGATTGTAGATATTTTTTTCGGTCTGAAACATATAGGTGCCGATCAAATTGCCATTTGGTTCACTTTACTATTTACCAAAACTATTAACTTATAACCTTAAGATTTTATAGTTTATACGACCCAATTTGATACATTGTCAATTATATATTTATCGTATTTTGTCGGAACACGTAATTTTATAAATTGTAACCACATTTATAGATATTAGAACGTTGCATTTTGAATATTATTACAAGATATCGATCTATATAATTATGAGTAATAAAATATTATGACCACCGAATTTCTTATCAAAATGGTGAGTTTAACTCGAGCAGAAGAAAGGACGAATGCCAAACAGATGGATTTCTCGTCGCTTGAAAAATATTAAACGCCAAACACTTATTATTTAGTACCTATTTTTATTTAATCGTTACGGACATAATACTGATAAACGGTTTTCAAGAATCAAGATTTTGAGTCCAACCGTAAACCAAAATTGTATTATGTTATGGTACGAATATATATTTTTTTAAATTAGTTATTATTTTAATAAATAGGTGTGTACCAAATATATTTTTGAAAACAATAATTATTATTTTAATAAATAGGTGTGTACCTATAATATTCATAAAATATTTATAAAATATTAATGTATATAATTATTTATACATTTATATACATAAACTAGATGAGTAGGTACTTATTTTGGCTCGAAGCCTGTACATTCAAACATTTAAATGGGGTAACCCAACAGTGACCGATTTTCATTTAAGGTGGATAAATAAATATTACAGTTTATGTGAAATTCCGAAAACAAAATTTACACTTCATTAGAACAACATAGTGAAATACATAAACTTATATATCTTTATATATATATAATTCTACTGTACGTGTGTGTGTCACTGAACTCCTTCTAAACGGCTAGACCAATTTGAATGAATTTTTTTGTATGCAATTGGGTGACGCCCTGGATGGTTTAGATTCACAATTGGACCCAATATTTAAGACCCAAGGAGTTGCTCAAACGGGGATTTTAAGATTTACGAAGGAAATATTTGTTTATATGCGGTTGCTATTGGTTATAGCCTTATAGGAGAAATATAAATATACTTAGTAGAAATTCATATTTTTTTTGTTTGTTGGTTGCCTGCAGTGGTTCATCGGGCAGATTAGGTATGAGCATACATACAATTGAATTTTCGCACATTGCCTAACAAGGTGGCTGAGTGCACTTATAGCCGCTCATCGGAGTGTCCTCAATCAAAATAAATATAAAACATATTATTTATATAAAGTTCTCATCAAGCAGGGTCGGCAATCGACAGCAAGTAGGCATAATATACTGCTCGCATTATCACCATCGAGTCGCATATAGAGTTGGCATTTTTAACGGGCAACAAAGTGCACAGGATCAGCTAGTATGTATAATGTATATAAAACCTTTGTGAATTATTGATATACACTATCGTAGCTACGAAAAAGATATAATTTCAAGATAAACAATTTTGAAACCTATACACAACCAAACAATCATATTAATATAATATATCTATTTATGAAATTTATAAACTTAAGCTAGGGGCATATTATCACTTTACCTGAACTCAAGTGCTATTCCGACCACTCACATCACGCGAGTACCTAACATAATATGAAGCATAGAAATTTATATAAATGCATTTATATTGCTTAAATAAATTAGGAACATATTATGTGTATATTCCCGTTCACGTGATATTGCAATGTTTGTGTCAAACGTGATAATATTACGTTTCTATTTGTTTGAAGTCAAACTTCTTTCTATTATTTTTATATCACTCCGCCATGGCTTCTATTTATAAAGTTACATAATTATGGAAAAAAGCTAATTGAATAATTTAAAATTCAAGAGATTTAATTTAGTAATAAATTGACTGACTATAAGGGACAAACTTGTCCAGTGAGAATTAGTATGGGAAAATATTTGGGGGGAATTGAAAATCCCAGGTAGGTTATACTTAAATCTATATTTATTTAATATATTTAAAAATATTCATACATTTGAAATTGTGTGTGTTAAAAAATATAAATAGTATTATTTGTGATCGAATTGACGTTGTGCATTCATGTAGTTATGATATTTTGTTACTTCATAAAAATAAATTAGTTGGGGGAAAGTTGTATCATACGTTCTTTTTTTTTAAACATATAACTGTCAATATTACTTATAGGTATTAACATTACATGTTCAAATCTTTAAATAATTTTACATAATAAATTTAATTTTCTGTACCGTAAATATAAAGAATTATCATTTTAGCTTTACTTTGCAAGAATAAAATTATTATTAAATCGATTATTTCGATTTTATTTTTATAATTTAACGTCGAAATTGTCAGTTTATTTATGATACGATTACGAACAAAATTACGCAAAAATATGATGTAGTTATTACTTATATTTTTATGATTTATACGTACTTAATTATTCGTTATTTAAATATTTTATGAATTTATTAACTAGTATTTTTAAGTATGAATACTTATTCAAAGATTAGGAATAATCAATCATTTGAAAATAAATTTCAAAAATTCAGGACATTCTGAGATAGAACAAATAAAACCACATGAAAAAGCTAAAAGTTATAACTTTAAGATAATCATACAAATCAATAGCAATAATAATCCGGCTCTTCAGATACTTGAAGTTATGAAAAAAACTTAAACACAATAAAAAGAATATAAAACCCAAAACTTCCAGTTAATTTTAAAGCATTTATGAAAACGATATTTTTGTTTCAGTAAGACAAAATGACAAAACCATTACCACGTGTAGCGAACAGGCTAAACTTTAACTGTCATTGAGTGATTCTGTATGACAAGCCTAAATTAGAAATGCAAACATTCATCTTTATCTACTTTGTATCGAGTTGACGAGTTCCACCTAAACAACTATTTATTACATTGGCATCTCAATGTACTCAACAATATCTATAAAGAATCTAAAATTGACCAAGATGGAGTAACAAATTACAAGCACACATTAATGCAAAATATGTGAAATATGGTTTATAAATAAATATGAATTTAGAATATTTGTAATTATTTATAAATTAATATTATATTTTTTCTAATTTATTCTAATTATTTTTAATCCTAACAAACATTTAATTTTAAATTTAAATGCGTACCTTAAACAAACAGGTTCATATGAGGAATTGCTTTTTTTATTTTATATATTTATATTTGGCCACAACAGGCGGGACAGCTAGTTCTAAATATTTTTAAAATACGATTGTGCCTAAAAAATAAAAATCATAATAATACAAATTGGTAAGTCCTTACAGTAAATATTATTGCTATATTCTTTTTACTCTCCCTCTCCCTCAAAAAAAAAGTGAAAACTAGACACTATTCATTACCAGAAGTCAACCCTAAAGAAGAAGATTGAACCATTTTTACTCATCCAAAACGCGACAAGCCGACAACAGACGCATATTTAAAATAATAATAAAAAAAAAACCCGTCATTGTAATCTGTATAGTGTCCAGTGCGAGTAAACATGGCTTCCGAATTATTGGTGATTGAGGTGTATCATAAGTTTTATTTATAAAATATTTTTTAAGCAATGAAAAGTGGATTGGATCAATCTACGAGAAATTATTTTTTATACACATATAATAAACATATACCCAAATTATACGCACAATATATTATTATCTATAAATCAGCCTTCTTTTAGTATTCCCCTTCCTACCATTTGATATTAATTATGTAAGTACGTCATATTAATCCGTCAACTGGTATTTAGATTTTAAATCATAATGTATCATTAATCTCAATTTCTCAAATATAAATGTATGGAAATGGTCTATTGAGTTTTCTTACCACATACTTTGTGAAAGTTAATATTTAAAACCCAGATATAGAAAAATTATCCAATATCCATGTACATACAATAAAGCATAAAAATTATTAAATGTAGGTAATTGGTACATTATATAACCGGACAGTGGTCCTATATTATAATTATTTCATTTTCTTAATTATTTTAAATTAAAAATTATAGTTTAAAAAAAATTATACAGGAGCAATAAAATTAACATAATGTATACCAAATGTCCAAATTGCAATAGAATCAGGTTAAATATTTTCTATCATTACATAAGTTGAGACAAATAATAGGGGATATGTATATAGGAAACGATAATATGGCATTACGGACATAAAGCCACAGGCTCACAACTCTAGAAACTTATCAGTTATCACTGAATATATTGAACATTTAAGTTGTTGCAAATATTATTAAAAAAATGTTGTAATATTTTCAAAAAATAATTTTAATTTTTCATTATAAATATATGGCTGAAACTCTGAACACATTGACTGAAAATAATCTTTTTCTCTGGGCGAAGTGATTAATTAAATCAACAGTATACAGGTGTCATATTTATTTCGTCAATATTTAATTAATTTAAAATCCATTGATATACTTATATCTTACTATATTTTATATATCTGGTTATGTTTTTTTATTGTTTGTAAAATTATTGTTGAGAGGGCATCTTACTTATTTTTTAATGAACAGTATAATCCTAGTTACTGAGCAGCAAGATCTCGAGATTAACTTTGCCCCAATCAAGAGTGCCACATTTTTTTCACTTTTCATAATTATTATAACTTTAGTTACGCAAAATTACTAAAACCTAAAGGTATAAAAACTAAAAAGTAATATAATTTATTTTTCTCGGAAGCTCGGAGCTATAGGCACCAATAAGCGATACGTTATAAGTATTAGCAAACATAACATATATTTACGTTAATGTCACCGTAGATTGTATGTTAAATAGTATAACGTTTAAAATACAATAATTGTCGTTCACTTTGCAGATATATAATAAAAAATCTATATGATATTTCATGAATAAATCATTCACAATCCCGTTGATTTGAAACCAGCCAAAAGCCGTTTGTTTACATGTTGGAATATTCCAAGTTCCGCTAAACCCGTTGCACCTGTAACATATTGTTGTATAGCGGTATGCAGTCTTGATCTATAATAACGGTATGCCGTGCATTCATAATACAGTTGCTTGAAATGAGAATATACCCAAAAACTTGGCACGAACAATCAAATAAAAATGAATTGCCATTTTTCTTGTATGCACGTTCTGAAAGTAGGAAAACCGGTCCAGATTCATCTTTCCTTCTGTTAAACGAGTCAATGCAGTAGTACTTATCAAGTAACAAAAATATAAACTACATTTTGGCTAGTCTGGCTAGAGATCCGTATGCTAACCAACCTCTCGCCCGTTTTAATCCTCCTTATTGTCTTATAAAAAATAAAAAATATATGAACAATGCCTTAACGACGGTTAGTTACCCTAACCATTTGTCTAAGGGCAAATAAAGTTCCCTTATAGACGGAAATCACTTAAATCCATAATATTCAAATGTTTTCTCCTAATATTTGAGTGGGAAGAGGTTTGAGACATATTCATATCATATGTGTTTACTTACTTAGCAAACGACCTAGACGCTTCCGGTGACAGTTTAACAGTGCGGTTTTTCTCAGTACATATTTCAATTATATCGGCCGAAGCCATTGTTAGGTTTTTTTTTATTCCAATGTTAATAATTACTAATTACTATCATTCATAACTATTAATAATTTTTATATAGTCTAAATTTGTATAGTCTAAAGGTATTATTGTGGTCATTCACGCCTAGGTAACGGTAAGTTGTAAGTTATAGTTCACCAATGATTTACCGGTGTTTTACCGATGTTATACTGACTTTTGCTGATAATATTCATACTATTGTGAAAAAACGATGAATTTTCAAAGAGAAATTAAGATAAAGAAAAGCAAAAATATAAAAAATTGAATTAACATACAAGTAATCTACTCTTGTAATTTATTGATATGAATAGTTGCGGAATTAATCAATAATATAGAAGCTGCCGGCTATGTATTGATGATATTATCTAGTAAGGCATTAGTTATTACGTCGACGACGCACACGTAGTTCGTGTAGGTACTTTCAATTTCCAAACACTCGTCTAAACGTACACACTGAACACTTGTGAATTCGTAAAACATATCTACCTAGAACACACAAGTAAATAAATTAACAACACGGCAATATGCGTTATAGTAGTATTACTACGCGTTATAATTATTTACTAATATGAATATAATACAGAAAAATTGTTCAAACAATTTTATTAGATACAACCTCAGCTATAGATAGTATGGTTACCGATCGACCGATGATTACCGTGTTTGAAAATTGTACCAAAATGAATATATGTAATCAGTTTTAAACATCTGAAAATTCCCGCACTATCGTGTTAATTTCATAGTGACTATCGTGGAACTACGATTTGCGTTCGAATGGTAACTGCATTTATAGTCACTATACGTCCTCACCATATAACTATATTTACTATATATGCGATAGTTGATGAATGTCCAGCTAATTACAGAGATTAATTTCGATAGACACTTTTCAAAAGTCGTTGGTCCACAATATGATCGTTAATCGTAGATACAACAAATTTAAAACGATGTACAAGCTTAATAATATCAAGCATAACTAATGTAAGTATAAGTTTTAATAATTCAATTTAATTATGAGGGACAGCGCGAACGCAGTCCCGCTACCAAAAATTACGTGACCGAGATATCCCGGTTAGGGTATACCCGCAGGGTTCAACTTTCCCAGTGTGCAATGGGAAAGTCTCATCCTGGAGGAACCGCCTCAGTGATCACGGTTAACCTCGACACCAAGTAAGTATGCCGGAGCTTTCAGTGCCGGTTACCTATATAATGAATCGGTTCCGATGGTCCCAGGTGGTTTGACGGTAAGACCGTCGGGCCAGTTCTCTAATTGTTCAAGACAAATCGGCCACAGTTTGGCTAATCACGGTCAACAATCGGTCAGTGAACGACCCGTGTGGCTGTCGGCGGCGGTCGGGCGCAACGCACAGGTGACAAATCGCAAGAAAATCGGTCGGCCAAAAGTGCGGCCGTTAACGAAGACCGGAGCTCCGCCATCTGTCGGCGAGAAATGACTCACGAACTTTAAGTCGCTGCTGCTACCGTCTACCTATAACCGAATAGTCGATCGCTCGAATCCAACTTTCTTACTATTTGGACTTTTTGCGAAATTTTATAAATGGCTGACGGTACGTACTTGGAAATTAATTTGGCATACAGGTTTATAAATCATAATCAATATGAATAATAATTGTTTACAAATAATTAAAAATTTAAATGTTACGACATTTTAATGGGCGAAGGTTTGAGACCTATATGTACAGTATACATATCACATATGTGTGGGTAATGTTTACTTACTAGCAAACGACCCAGACGCTACCAGTGGCAGCTTAACAGTGTTGTTTTTCTCAGTAAGCATATTTCAATAATATCAGCCGAAGCTATTGTTTGGTATCTTTAGTCAACTGTAGTTAATAATTACTTATTACTATCATACATACATATTAATAATTGTTATTTGTGATTGTAGTGTATAGTCTACAGGTAATATTGTGGTCATTCACGCCAAGGTTATAGTAAATTGTAAGTATTAAATACAGCTATTTCACCAATAATGTACCGACGTTTTATGTAAAATACTAACTTTTTGTGTTAATATACTTAATATTCATACTATTGATGAATTTTCATAGAGAAATTAAGACAAATAAAACTAAAAATATTGCATGAACATACAAGTAATCTACTCTTGTAATTTATTGATGTGCGTAATTGCGAAATTAATTAATAATATAGAAGCTGCCGGTCAAGTGTCGATTATATTGTCTAGTAAGTTATGTCGACGAAACTGATGTAGTTCGTATTTTCGAACACTCATCTAAACGTACACACTGACCACTTGTGAATTCGATAAAACATATCTAGAACGGCTAGAACACACAAGGCACCCGAATTAACACCACGAGTGCTTGAATTTCCAGCTGTTCAATATTCTGATTACAGAGATTCGTGTCGGTAGACATTTTTCAAAAGTCGTTGACCCACAATATGATCGTTAATCGTAGATACAACTAATTAAAAACGATGTACAAGCTTAATAATATTAAGCATAACTAATGCAAGTAAAAGTTTTAATAATTCAATTTAATTATGAGGGACAGCGCGAACGCAGTCCCGCTACCAAAAATTACGTGACCGAGATATCCCGGTTAGGGTATATCCGCAGGGTTCAACTTTCCCAGTGTGCAATGGGAAAGTCTCATCCTGGAGGAACCGCCTCAGTGATCACGGTTAACCTCGACACCAAGTAAGTATGCCGGCGCTTTCAGTGCCGGTTACCTATATAATGAATCGGTTCCGATGGTCCCAGGTGGTTTGACGGTAAGGCCGTCGGGCCAGTTCACGAATTGCCTACGAAAAATCGACCATAATTTTGCTTATCACGGTCGACGATCCGTCAGTGAACGGGTCGAGTGGCCGTCGGCGGCGGTCGGTCGCGACGCACAGGTAACAAATCGCAAGAAAATCGGTCGGCCAAAAGTGCGGCCGTTAACGATGACCGGCGCTCCGCCATCTGTCGGCGAGAAATGACTCACGCCTTTACGTCGTTGCTTCTATACCTACAACCGAACGGTCGATAGCTCGAACCTGACTTTCTTACTATTTTAATATTTGTTACAAAATCTAATGAATGGCAGTATGAATAATAATTGCTTACAAATAATTTAAAATTAAAATGTTTTTACATAACTTTTTTAGTGGGAGGAGGTTTAAGACCCATAACCTAACCGCCCTCCTAAGATAGATGGACCAGCATATTAAATTATGGCATTGCAGGGCGTATTACCGATTGGTAAATTTATATGGACTTTACTAATCGTATATGGTTAATAATTGGAATCTTAAATTGTGTGCAATTCAAAAATAATCTCTACCAAATACACTTTGAAAACCAATATATATATTTATCACTTCGTTCAGAATATTCAAAAACCAGTTTAAAAATGAATAGTTTTTACATTCAAAGAATTTTGACATTACATAGGCCCAGTGAAAAGTAAGTATACATGTAACCATTTTTCGTATAAACCCTGAAGGTTAACGAGACTATGTTATTGGCTTATTGCCATGCTAATGTCATGGTTGTTTATTTTTTTTTAAGACGACAAACGTATATTATTTATTTCAATTATAAATTATAATAATATAGGTACCTGACTTACAAAATAATATTATACGTTTATTATTTATCATATTAACACATTACGATAATATTGATTATAAATAATGTACTATGTATAATAATATGTGTAGGTATATTTTAATACTATAATATAGTATTATTAAATAGGTACTATATAATTATAGTATTTACTATTTACCATTATGTATAATCAATGATTTACAGGTATAGGTATACAGTAATGTGTTTTTTATTTAGTTTGTCGCTTTGGCCGTATAATATTGTTATTAATACGGTTGTCATCAAATTTTAATTCGCTACAACCTACAGTTGACGTTTTACATTAGTGAAAGAATAAGTGAAAACTCAAAAACAATCATTTAAACATTGTGATCATTTTCATTTTATCTGCAGTATGTTAAGTTACATTTGTAGTCTGTACTATGGCACTTTTCTTAAAATGTACATAACTATATATATATTGTGAGGATAACACTTTATTGCACAATAATATTCTGATATTTTGACGAAATAGATGAAACTAATTGTATCGCTTTTTCCCTATCGCATTATGCATTATTTAAGATGAATGACATTCATTGTATAATACATTGTATTGATTTTCTAATGATTTGTGCGTTGTTTTTTAGTGTGTGTAGGTAGTAGGTAGTAGGTACTTTAAAGATTTATAGGAAAAAATGCTTCAATTTTCAACTTTGGGGATAGTTTCTTGTTAAAAACTGGATCTAGTTTTAGTTGGTATTTAGGTGTTTAAAACTAAAAAAATTCTAATACTTTTCAAAATAACAAAAAAAATTTTAAAAAAATGTGAATTTCTACGCAAAATCTGTATTTGACAAAATTGGTTTTGTTTTTCAGTGTAACTCAAAAACTATTAATCATAAATACCTACTTTAAATGTTCACCAAATGTTTAAAATAATATTTTCTGTACATGGTTACATTTTCAATACATTTTTTATTTTTATATTTTTATTATTTTCTTTTATGAATGTGGATTTAAAAAAATATTAAAGATATTTAAATCACTAAAATGTGCAAATAATTTTTATTTAGAAGCTCATAAAAAGTTCAATTATTATAGAGTTATTTAATAATATTATTTAGGATTGAAAATGTAGGACAAAATATTTCACTTTTTCATAAGTAGTTCAAACTCAAGCTAAAAAATCTAAAGAAATGTATAAATACAGTTTTTTTAATTTTTTTATAGACGTTTTAACTTCAAGTTTGGACGAAATTATATATTTGTACGAAGAATAACGATTTGAGCTATTGTGTTGTGATATAAAAATTAAAAATATTATTCGTTTGTAGGTAATTGACACTTTTAACGTAAATTATTATATTTTATAAACTTAATGATATCTTCAAATGCAATTATTTTGTTAAAATTAAATTCAACCTGCCTTATTACTAATAGAAAAATAAATTATTTGAATAGCATTATAAATATATTATAAACTATAATGTATACGTAGTAATAATATAGTCTGACACTCTTTGCTCAGGATCGTTTTTCGTTTGGTATAATTTATAATTGAATTCTAATTTCACACATCGTACATTACAGTGACTCACTGTTAAATGACGAGGTATACTCGAAACCTACTGTACAACAGACTGGTTACCCACTTTCCCCCTTTATATACTTGAATATTGTACTAAATAAATGTTATTTTTAATAGGATTGCACTATGTGCGTTGAGTAGCCTACACATTCATGAATAAGGGACAATCAGTTTTCCGTTTGTATTTTATTGAATTCTTTAACAATTAATATACCATTCAATGAACAAAATTATTAACTTCCAACTCGTATGTATCTAAATCCTAGATATTAAAATTCATTGTATATTTCTAAAAATAATAATCTCACGGAAGTTCACTTTAGAATCACCTTTATAACAACCTTTATCTATAACAAAGATATTACTGAGATTTAATACGTATTGGGATAAAAAGTCTAGAATACGTCTAGAAAATAATATTATGTACCCGAATTCCGTAGTAATTATTGTTATCTCTAGTTCATACAAGTCGATAAATTATTTATTTGTTGGCTACTAGGCTGTACGTAGAACTATACTGAAGTCTAAACTATATTTCAATGAACTAATATTCATATAATTAACACAACATTTTCTGAATATCAGAAAATAATTTATTTCGCTAATTATGTTAAACATGGCCAATAGCAATTATAAAAATCTACTATGTAGTAACAGTAGTAACATATGATTATATATTACTAAATGCTCATTGGTTATCACTCATAAGTATATATAATGTGACTACTCATCATAATTAAATAATCAAAAATTAATTTTAATAGTTAATAATACGTTGTTAAATAATCAATACATGATAATTCAATAGGAATTCTAAAACTATTATTATTATATCAAAAATCGTTTTATTAATTGAATTATGTGTTAGTTAATAAATACCAATTTTATTGAAATATATATTTAAAAAATGATAGTGCCTTATTTATAGTAAAGTATGCAATTTAACACGTAATTTTAACACGTTATTACAGTGACGAACCTTTAATAAACAGAAGAATGGTACCCACTTCCTCGCCTTTTTTGAATTTAACTGAGAAAAAAATTCAACATCCCCTTTGAAATAAAAATCACTTAATTTTAACTGTTTATATTTATTTATATATTACCTAGAAAATACCTAAGACATCTACAACAGTGACGTCTACCGAAAGTCTAAGCCATAAGTACGCATACCTACATTTTTTTAAATTTTTTTATTTAAAATAAATACCAGGGCAGCTGTAGCCATTGATTTGACAGTGACTTAAATTATAACATATAATATTTTGGATACATCATACATACGTATAACTTAAAGATCGCTTTTATTTCATTATACAAATTTAATATTTCTTTTTAATAAATAGATTGGATCCGGACTAAGGATTTCATATAAATGTATACAACAGAAAATTTCCAATCGATATTTCTGGTGATTATTGCATTCAGTTTAGGATGTGCTGGATGTCAATTGAACACCGCAGGTAGGACATTTGGGTTGAACGTCTCTTGTCATAAGATGTCGATGGGTGAGTGAGGTGTGACCTATTCTGAGATGGTTTAATGTTTAAAACTGTTTCTTGTCTTCTGGAGCAATCTAACAGTGGAAGCCTAGTAGGAAGATTGACATTTTAATTTCATTGAGTTTAGTCGTCTGTTTTTCCCAGTATTGTTGCCACACGTGTGAATAAAATGTATATATTAGGAATTATATTCTTGATCATGAATATATAGAAAAGTATGGTGTTGCGAATAATATATAAATATATAATCCACTTTCAGAACTCGCAAAAACAACCATAAAATGAATTCTATTTGAGTCTAAAATTATAAAATAATAAAATGTACATTAACATTTAACCTTACACATAATATAAATTATGTTGGTTATAAGATCAAATTCTAGTACACCATATATTATATACCTATATTAATCACAAACATTTATAAGTGACATTTGATTATTTCATCATACATAGTATGTAGGTATATATTAGATTATATTTTGGCATTTTTAAATTATTTTGCGATGTTGTAAAATTTACCTACTCATCAGATAAAATGCTCTAAGTGTATTTAATTACATAAATAACGATGTATAAGTAGCCGACTCTTACGTAACCTAGTATTTATTTACTGTGTAAAATCTTTAGTGAACGCTGTAACTTATAAGGCTACTAATTATTTTACAAAGTAAAAACAAGGTTAACGATGTAATATATTTTTTTTCGTACATTATATTGTGACTGCAGTCAATAGTCTTACAAATATATGATTTGATTCACATAAAATACGGCATTCACCGTGATCATACTGCTTTATTTAATTCGCTCATTTTAAACCATCGACAATTTACCTATTAATATAACATACATTCTATCGAGCTTCCTATAGTCCTTACCAATATTATATCATTATAACCTTCGTCATATTTTGTTTACTTGTTCAAAGTACTTTTCACACCTATATAATATTTCAGTACCTAATCCATTATCACTATAGAACTGCAGCGTTGTGTATATATTAAAGTATTAAATTTATCCTATAGCAGATTCCACAAAACAATATTAATCCAAAGCGTATTACGAATGGTACTGAATTTCTTATTACAACACAGTAATCTTTGCCTAACGATTATAATTAAACATTTTGTTTTTTTTTTAATACATCAACGAAAACGATCATGACATGCGTTGACATATTATTATCTTTATCACTATTCACTAAACACATAGAACAAAACTCAATCAAGTTTCAAACATTATATATTTATATTGAATCAGTGGCGTAGCCAGGGGGAGGCTGAGGGGGCTGCAGCCCCCCCCCCCCCCCCGAAAAAAAATCCTTGCTACGCCACTGTATTAAATAGCTGCATTTTAAATAATGTGATTTTTAAAATATTGTACACATTATAATAAATTGTAAATAATAAATATACTGTTATATAAATAACTACAAGGCTACAACAATATAAAAATATAGATAAAATCACTTGTACTCTCATATTAAATAGGTACACAATATTATATCAAAGCATTCCTTAATAATAATGGATATATTTATATATATAATAGATTTCTATGGTTTTGTTTTAAAATGAACCAACTTTAAACCCTAAAATCTATTTAAAAAATACTATTACATTCACAAGTACTATCACAAGTAGCAATCGTAGTAATGTAGTACTTATACTATAGGGGCTGTTCGAGTTAGTGGGGAACTCGTTACCTGTCTCCAATTTAGAGTTATGCTATATCAAAAATAATAATAGCAGCGACTGTTATTTTATTTTGTTGGTATATTTCTCTATTGCCTACCCTGATGATATAAATGATTTGGCCGATGTTTAACTGTTAACTGATATTTATATTTAGCTAGCAACACGTATTAATAGCACAAAATACAAATAAGTTTAAATATATGTATATAATACAGTGTTGTACACACGGGTGGGGGGGGGGGGTTCAAACCCCTCCTCCCTTTAGTATTTTTTCAGTTTACGTAATTACGTAAAAATGTATAATAAAAATGATGACAATTTAAAAAAAAATTAATAGTACTGATAAAAATAAATACAAAATTAAATTAAGGGAATTTCAGTGTTACCGTCACAATCGAGTTTCGATTAAAAATGTACGGCGAGAAGACCGTCGTCACCGAAGTTATTATTTAATAATTATTATTATTAGATATGGGATATTCCAAATTATACTCCATTATATTATAACATTATATTTTAAACTGAAAAATAATTATTTACACAAGACATGGATTGACCATGTTGTCGGTATACCGTGATATAAATTTAACTCCTGAAGAAGTCATTGATGAGTTGGGACAAAAACCCAGGAAAATAGACATTGTTTTATAATGAAAATAAATATTAGTTAAACAACATATTAGGCACAGTATTACAATATTATAGCAGCTCTTAGAAGTACAGGCTAAGATAACACCTCCATTTGCGTAGCGGCTAGCAAAAGCGATTGCTAGATACATGTTAAATGCATCGTGCCATCTCGGTATCTATAAAATGATCATGGTAAATATGAGGGACGGCGCGAACGCAGTCCCAGCTATCAAAAATTGTACGTCCGAGGTATCCACATTAGGGATATTCGCAGGGGTCAACCGATTCTATGTGCAATGAATCGGCCTCACCCTGGAGGAACCGCCCAGTTGATCACGGTTGACCTCCACGCCAGGTAAGTATGCTTGATAAGAGTTTCGGGGACGCTTATATGCGGTACTCCGACCCGGGGAAAACGGTTCTCATCCTTAGTTTACCGGCAATCACATCAGTCGCCCGTCAATTGTGTTGGCCGGCAATCGGTATAGCGGTTGTCTATGAAAGTCTTGGTAAACTCAAAATGTTTAGGAGTTATTCAGGAAGTAGTCAAGTACCTAGACGGTACTGCGAGCACATGTCTATAAAGTCAGTCGGTGCACAGCGCCACCTATGAGCGCAACACTTGTCATTTACTAACGCCAATAAATTTACGCATTTATTCACGGATAGTCAACATAAATGTTCGATGTCACATACCGTAAACGTTAGGTTATCTATATGGCTATATGCTTTTTTTATACATATTGTATATTATTATGTATATAAATTAATTTTAGATACTTATTTGTATAATATACATACTACATTTTTTTTTTCAATGGGGTTTTTTACTAGATTATTTTGAAACGATAGTCTGAAAAAGTATTTACACGAACGTCATAACTAAAAACAAATTCACAAACCAATATTTCCTTCTCTTCACTCCTGATAATCTAAAAACAATTATAGATATTCATAGATATCTACCGACCAGTATTATTACAAATATTTAGATGTACCTACTGGCAAGTGGCAACTGACTACTGGATAATAGTCATACACCAAGGTGTCTTATATGTGTAAATTTATCAATATATGGTGTATAATATAATAATATTCTTAGTGTGACTCAGTGTCTGAATGTAAGCACCTGCCGGCGTAGCTAACTCCATGATGAAAGAGTATGTACTAGTGTACTACCGAAAAAATAATCGATTTGAATTTTAGTGTAAATACAATTAATGATTTTTACCTCCCGAGGGCTAAGACGGAGCAAATTACAAACGCATTTCAAAAAATATGTTGGTGCAAATTTACTACCGCCTTATTTTTATAAGTTAGGTTTTTTACATTGCATCTACATCGCCAAGACAATAATTGATAAATTCCAGGAATAATAATATATTTTATATTTAAAATATTTTTCACATACGTTTAGAAATGGAAATATGTACAAATAAATACACTAAAAATTTGACAATTTCAATTTGTGAATGTTATGCGTACATGAAATTATAAGCAATATAAAAAAAAAACAACAATTTCTATAAAATACTTTTAACTAATGATGTTGCCAAGTTGTATTTAAAAATCAAAAAAAAAATTTCAATAAAATATAATTTGCTTACAACATTTTAAAAACTTACTTAATTTGCCAACTGCCTTAATTGAATATGAATAACACAATACACCAATCTTAATTAAATACTTAAGTTTAGTTATAATAGTATTATAGACGTGAATAGAGGCGAGATGGTTATATACTTATATGACTAACAACGTATGGACACACAAATGTTGAAGTATTATCTGGATGTGTTGACTGTATTCATAAATAATAAAGATAAGGATAGGACATAACGGTCTTATCAGCAGTAACCGAGTCGGTGATCCAATTCAGGCCAAAAAAGTATACCTATATCGGCTATATCGACTGATTGTTATTATTTATTAAATAAAATAATCAATTTAGTCGTCATACCTGTTATTGAAAACGACACCAACTTACTACTTTACTAGTATAGTTCACAATCCGTAGAAACGTTATTTTATCTTAATTTTTTCCAATGTATACACAATATAACTAAACTAAACAATAAAGGGGAACTTATACAATATCTAGTTAAATTCATAGGCTTCTATTACCGTACTACACTAGGTATAAGGAACTACTTTATTATTCATATTGTTGTCAGTGAAGCTTGCATAGCAGTTGATCGGCGATTTGGTCGGTTGGCAAACAATTTCATTCATTGTACTAAATGTGTTAGTAATAACATTGTTTTTAATGGTTTAATAAAATAATAAATGCAAAATATGTTTATTTTTAACAACAGGTTTAGAAATAATAAAATACAATACAACATAGGTAATCAATATTAACCATATAAAATACCATATAATGCCAACCGACAAAAAGGCGGAGATCGCTATCTAGTAATATATAGAAATCTGTGGTTAAATTATAAATTATATAGTTTATCGTCTGTATCTAGTTAGAGAATAATAAAACTAGAAATTTCATGAAATTCCACCATTTCATATTTTAAGTCGTAACACTGACATACAAGCTAATAACAGGAAATAGCTAGGAAGCAGTGTTATGCATATAAATTACCTCGATTTAAAAGATCGGATATCATACATCATACTTATAATATTGATCGTCTTTGTTATAAATTTAACATACTTATATAATAATATTTTTTTATAAAAAGTTAAAATTTAAAACTATGTAATTTGTGTACACAATATACATCAGTCATCAGTATGTAGATTAACAGATAAAAAGGTCCGCAGTAGATAAGTCCTAAGCCTAAAAAGTCCGGTAAATATAGTATGTAACAATATAAAAAATAATTAATTTAAAAAAAAAATGATTATAATTAGGTACTTAAAGTATCATTATCATCATATTCGTAATATATTTAAATGATTTCTCAGTTTAATTATATATTAACTACTATGAGGTTAATTATCTTAACTAAAAAAATGTTGGTATATATTATATAATATATATAACAATCTTAAAAAAAATTTAAATTATTATAATGTTCATATAATATTATGACTTATCAGTTATTAATTTAATTAACTATCGTCAAAAATATAATGTACCTATTTAAAAAAAATTCCTGTTTAATATATGGATGTATATAAATATTTAAAATAATATATTTAACCGATATATTTTAAGAATATTTTGTCGATATTGGTACTGTCAAGATTATTTATTAATTTTGTCTGGTAAATAATTTAGTTACAATTTATATTAATACCAATTGGAATTCAATTGTGCATCACATCATATTTTTCATTCTACCTAATTATATGTACCGGTCTTTTTATGTCTAGGACTTTTACCACAGACTTTTTGCTTGGACTTTTCCTTAGTATACCTACACCATCATTATATACAACTTGTGAAATCTCAATTAATACGACCTATATGTCTTATTATACAAATCTGCATGACTTCATGATTTTACCACTAAAAAAATGTATTCGAGGACTGAGGTTATGATCAGAAATAACGTAATTAATTCCTATAATATGTTATTTTATTATGTACACTTGATGACGTACTGTTTATACTTATTAGTTATTAGCAAACGACCTAGACGCTATACCGGTGGCAGTTTAACAGTACTGTCTTTTTCAGTGTATATTTCAATTATAAGGCGGAAGCTTGTTGGGTTTCCTTAGTCAAGTGTACATAATTATCATACATAACTATTAATAATTGTTATTTGTGATTGTAACTTATAGTCTATAGGTACTATTGAGGTCATTTACGCCAAAGCATACCTTCGTATAGTAATAACTAGTAAGTACAGATATTTCACCAATAATTTACCGACGTTTTACATTAATTACTGACTTCTAGTGATAATATTACTGTAAAAAAAAACGATGCATATTCAAAGAAAAACTAAAATATCACATTAACATATACAAGCAATGTACGCTTGAAATGTATTAATGTGCGAATTACAAAATAAATTAATACAATAGACGCTGCTAGCCGTGTGTTGATGAAATTATCTAGTAAGTTAATACGTCGACGACGCTCACGTAGTTCGTGGAGGTACTTTCAATTTTCGAACACACTGAACACTTGTAAATTCGGTAAAAGTGTATAACATATCTACCATAACACACAAATAAATAAACACCACGACTGAACGCGTCATAGCCGTAGCACAATACGTTGTACTAAAATATAGTCATAGGCCCGTACAATTAACGGACTAAAATTGTCAAAAACATTTTAATAAGACAATGGATAACATTATTAAAGTTGTATTTAATCAAGCATGATTTTACTAAATTTTGGGGAAGTTTAAAAATTGAACTTGCAACATTTACATTAGTATTAATAGTTTGGTTTTGTTCTTGATTAATAATTTTTTTCATGAGGGACGGCGCGAACGCAGTCCCGCTACCAAAAATTACGTGTCCGAGATATCCGCATTAGGGATACTCGCAGGGTTCAACCGTCCCGATGTGCAATGGGAAAGTCTCGTCCTGGAGGAACCGCCGCGGTGATCACGGTTGACCTCGACACCAAGTAAGTATGCCGGCGACGGCTGTGCCGGTCTTCTATATAATGAATCGGTTCCGATGGTCCCGGGTGGTTTGACGGTTAGACCGTCGGGCCAGTTCTCCAATTGTTCAAGACAAATCGGCCACAGTTTGGCTAATCACGGTCAACGATCGGTCAGTGAACGACCCGTGTGGCCGTCGGCGACTGTCGGGTGCAACGCGCTGGCGACAAATCGCAAGAAAATCGGTCGGCCAGAAGTGAGGCCACAAACGACGACCGTCGCGCCGCCATCTGTCGGCGTGAAATAACTCGCGCCTTTGCGTTGCCGCTGCTACTGCCCACCGCCCATCCGAACGATCATCACTCGACAACAAATTACAGACTTTTATTGCTAATATTTGTTTACACTTGGCGGTATTCAATAGAAAATGTGACGAAAAGTCGAAGGAAATTCGTTTTCCGTGCTGGAAATTGGGATTTCGTACGTCAAATAAATATTAATCCGTTATCCTGAGCCGCAAGTATTTTAAAATATAATATTATAAATGAGTACTTCCACTTCTTAGACCAAACTCGTGTGGCATGGTCGTTATAAGTTTATTTAGTGTTCCGTTTTGTAACCAAAAGAAGTGTATTGACATTTTATGAGTGTTAAGTCGAACATATTGTTATTAAATGAACCAGTTTTATGAAAACGGATGTCGAACGTGCGTACCTTTTCATGTTCTGTAATGTTTTATTATCGTGTGTAGTTGTAGTATAAATGTATTAGAGCCCGTGAATTAATAATACTTAAATATCACAAAAACATTCAAACATAATGTACAATATTAAGGGTGTAATATAAATTATAAGGTATTCATAATTATATTATACCGTAAAAAAGCAGCCCTACTGTTTCACGATTCGATAGATTATCGTATTATTTAGTTGTATATTGGGTTCGTAGATGGCGCAAAAGATCTGAATAAACATTTTAGCAACGCACAGTAATAATATTATGTTTATTCATTGATTGTAAATATATTATTGTATAGTTATCAATGATTTAATCCAATGTTTGATTTGAATCTGTTCAATTCCATATTTTAAAGACGAAAATACTACTCAAAAGGGGGATTCACACCTCGTCGTATCCTGCAGTTTTCTATACATTTTATAAATAGGTAAGAAAATGTGGTCACACGATACTCAGATGAATTCAAATCTACACAACACGTCCAGAATCCATCAACCATCATCCAAATTTTAAAATTTCGGTAGGCGCCTTACCATGCAGCAAGATGATGCCACACCCACAAGGCAACGACCCAGACCTTATATGTGATCTTTTCATATTGTCAAATGATTTATAAAATATTTTGCATTGTATGTAACAAATCATTTATGTGACATTTTTGGTGATAGGTAGTTATTTGTAATATTTGTATGACTAATATATTTAAAATGTTTAAATGTGTGCATAATAAGTGATTAGTTGACACATTAATTACAAATAAACAAATGTATGTATTTTTAATTTTCATAATCAATTAGTATTATATTTAAAATTTTTAAAAATTGTTCTTTTTTCGATGTTTTTTTTTGTTGTTCTTTTTACTGTTTTTAGCCTTACAGAGTACAACATTGAACATAGAACAATTTGTGTAGATAAAAAATACAATTTTGGTGAAGTTTTAATTTTAGAGTGAATACTGATTATTGTGCTATTGTGAAACTTGAAGCTAAGAATAATATCTATTTTTTTTATTTTAAAACATGTGATACTTCACTATCATTCGTAATTTTAAAATTAAAATACCAAACAAAAAACAGACAAAAAATCAGATTATGTTTTCACCTTTAAGCTTGATATTAAATTTTTTTTTAATTTTATTTTTATTACTAAACATGACAGTATTAAAACTTACTATCCACTCAGTTTGAATGTATAATTTATAAAAAGGTTGTTACATATTATTTGTTCTGCATTTTATTTGGTAAATTGTAAATCAAAGAATAATAAATTGCTAATTGCTATGTAATCAATAGTAATAAATAATTATCTTTAAATAAATACTTCTGATACAAAATTATAATTTTCCCAACCACCTCACTCCTGACTAAACAACATAATATTGTGAAAGATTTTTTGATGTATTGAAGCAGTAAATTAGTATTAAAAGAAATTCAGTTATATCATTTAACTATTAGGATTTAGGAGGCCTATGACAGCCTACCATTTATTTTGTTCAATATCCTTAGTATCGAGTTTAAATAATAGTATCAAGGTACATAATACTTGGAGTATGATTTGAATACATTTGGTTGGAGGCCTGATCTAAGTACCTAAAGTATCTATGCACTCCAAAGTGTTCCAGTTATTTTCTACCAACTTTTCTTTAGTAAAATTTTAAAAAAAACTCATGAAGAAAATAAATCAAAGCTAATGGCACTCATTTTTTAAAAATGTACAAAGAAACTATTAATGAGTTAGATCTTTTAACTTTCATGCGATCGATATGAGTATAGTGTACTGAACATCTCTAAGCATAAATTATACATGAAAATAGAATTCCTTAAAGGAAAATAAAATGTTATGATGAGCTGTGAAAATTTTGTTGATGAAATTGAAGTGTAAACAACTATTCTAAGTACTTATTGATAAATAAAGGTAATACAAGTCTAATATAGGCCTAATCATAATTAAAATTTAGTAAAAATAACCAATTTAATTAATTAATTAAACGGTCAATATTCCATAAATAAAAGTTTGTGTATTTTTTATTTTCTTGTAAATCTTTTCATGGTTATGTCTCCATTGAAAATGAAGATCACTTAAAAGATCTAACTGCATTTAAATTTAACATGTCTTAATGATTTACCTATATGTATACATGAACAATATACTATTTTATCAAAACGCTAAAATCCGATTGAAAAATGGATTTTACATCTAGAGTGCATTAAGTATTAATTATAAAAAATTAGTCCATTCACTACATCCTACTCTATCCAATGACAATAGTTGGAATCCAACAGGAAAACAAATAATTCAATATTAATAATAGTAATATGTTTATATTGTAAGCCGAGATACCTACTTAAGACTTAACAATAATATTAATCATAGGTACAGTTATAATGTAAAAGAAATAATAATATTTTTAAAACAGTTTAAATAATAAATATTTTTTTCTACATTTATTAAATTTTAATTGTTTCAATAAAATTTTGTTTTCACAATGGTTTTAACAATGAATACAAGTTATAAGTTACAATATTGTAGTTTATATTGGATCAATATTTTAATATAAAAATAATAAAATATAACTATAAGGAAAAGAAATGTATATTATTAATTATACTGCATAGGGAGAATTTCCGAGAGTCCATGATAATATTGATGTGAATTGTGGAGATATAAAAAAATTAAAATTAATTCTGTGGAAGGTGTGGTTTCAGTCTGAATAATAAATATTAACTAATCAAAACAGCAGGTTTAAATGAAGTGCAATAAATAGCAAATACCTATCATATTAAAAAGCTCTGTCAGCTATCACTGAGAATAAAATATTAAAATATAATAAATTAGATACCCAATACATATTGCAATAATATTATTTTCGTTAAATATTAGATAGGTATAATATGCTTGCAATTTTATAGTTTCTAGATACTAAACAGAGAATATTCCAAACATCAACATACCTACATCGCTTGAACAGTTGTACACTTTATTGTGACTTCAATATAGTATTAAAATAATACAATTCCGAGATGTAACGTGCGTCTTACTTTATATTTAATTTACGAACATTATTTTAATAACATTTTACAACTTTTTTTACTATTACAAAATGTTTCAAATTTTTAACACATATATTACAAGTTTGATTATATAAGAGATACCTACTTATGTTTATACTATAATTTTTTTTCATTAATTTGAGGAAAATTGCGTTCATACGTGACAATAAATATTAGATTAGGTAAATAATATTATACACATATTTATACATCTTTACCTAACAAAAAGTCTGAATGCTAACAACATAATAGGTTAAATATATTTTTGAAGGTATTTTTGTGTGCAAACGAATGTTTGTGTTACTTATTGTCGTAAGATTTATCAGTGTCTTCCAATAGAAGTAGATTCTATTTTGGTCTCTAGTTTGTACTTTGTAGTTTCGCCGTAGTAGTGTAACAGTCACACAGGTATCAAAATACATAATATAATTAAAAATGTTGAATGGCGATTGTTCCAAACCAATAAATTACTATAAAGTATAAATTACTTAACTCTAGGTATATTATATTATACAGATATTATACAGACACTAGTATAAAATCATCTCGGTTACCATAATTGGATAATTAGTAATTACTAATTACCAATAATTACAATCGTAAATAAAGTGTACATGCGTTATTAAGGTTATAACGAGGTGAATTAATATAATAATATCATTTGTGTTATTTCTTGTCTTACAGTCGAAACAAGAAATACTTGCGCCAGGCGGTGAAAATTTTCAACTTAAAATAGCGGTGACGACAGAGGAATACAAATATACATTTTCGGTTTTACTCATAGGAAGCGCTGCACGTCGGCCGCCTCTTTCAGCTGGCACTTACCGTACCGCCTTACCACGTAATAACACCCCTAAAATCTCCAAAATGTTTCTAATATATAAAAATGTTCTTAGACGACCGCAGAAGCTATCGCCGGTTACCGTAACCTTTGGGTAACTGATGCGGTCGCCGGTGTGCAACAGGCGTGTACCATTTTTGGATTGCCAGGGAACAGCATATAAGGTCTCGGCAGAGTTGAAACGAGCATACTTACCTGGCGTGGAGGTCAACCGTGATCAGATAGGCGGTTCCTCCAGGGCGAGGCCGGTTCATTGCACATAGAATCGGTTGACCCCTGCGAGTATCCCTAATGTGGATACCTCGGGCGCAGAATTTTTGGTAGCTGGGACTGCGTTCGCGCCGTCCCTCAAATCGTTTAAAAATCATTTTAATATCAATCTCAGACTATATATCTCTAAGGAACGTTGATGGTCCTCCCAAGCCACTCGCTCTCGTGAGAGTTGGGCAGTTGGGCTACTTGGCACACGTGGAATCTGTCAGGTCATGGTACCACTCTGACATGAACTTTTACTTAGTTTCACAAATCGTTAGTATCGTGAAACGTCCCCCGAGACTAATTAAAATTTAACACTATTTTTATAATTTTGAATCTAAGCTTATACCATTGATTTTATAATATACAAAATCAATGCTCATACTTTAATATACATTTAAGTGTTAACTATTAATTATTTATGAAACCTATACATGGATTTGTTCTTGTTTCTGTCATTATAAACATATGTATAGCCGCAATGTTCAGCAACAAATGATTCCACCTTTAGCATATGGGAAATAAAAATTATACTTTCGACCATTTATTATATTTTCAACTACCTATTCGTTTAATAATAGTTATAGTTAATTGGTAGATAATATTATTCATAAAACTACTAAGTTACATAAATTATTTATATGAATAAAAAATTGCTAAACGATTTTATTTAATTATACTGTAGCAATAAAATATATTTTTTGAACATTAACATACAATTTTAATAAAGTGTTGACGTTTAAAAATAAATACCTACTACATTTACCGCTTTTAATATACATGTTAATAGATAAATTGCATTATATTATTCTAAATAATTTATTAATCATAAACAAATTGCATTCAATACTACGAAATATTAGAATATTAATATGTAATAAATTACAATATAACTGTACATTTTATTGAGCCAATAAAAATTATATAAATAAATAATATTTAATTTAAAATTGTATTCTATCTATATTCTTTACATTTCATATGTATAGTCTGTGGTTAGTGGTTTTTGATTGACATAAAAAATATGCATACGTTATTACGTTAAGTGCAAAGTCCGGTAAAGTCGGTAAAGATCATCTGATAGGAGGTTGGAATAATATTAATATGTTTGTATTTAATTATTACGGCCTACGGTTACCTATAAGTATTGGCTTTAAATTTATATTACCATGTATATGTGGATACTTAGGTAACAATATTAATATTTTTATGTTGCTGTTTTCATATATTAGTGTTTATCAATTCTATTTTGATAATTTAATTTATCTGTAGATCTACAAAATTGCATATTAAATTAAAATAGCAGGTACTGTATTATATGAAAACAGAAACATAAAAATATTTATGTGCTTACAAGTACGAAAAATAAATTTAAATCAAAACTTGTTGACACACCATAATATGTCCATGTAACCACTAGAGATATCTTTGAACCAACCAAGCCATTAATAGGTTATACATATAGTATCTGAAAAAACTCGTAAAAACATCGTTAAGTTATTTTTGTTTTCAGAAAACTTCTTATTAATATGCTTTTCCGTTTTCACCTATACAAATCCTATATTCTTATGTCGCTATGTACCTAGTACTATGTGTGATCATTTTGAAGTTTATTGGCTTTATTTTATGTATATATTAATAATTATTATATAGATCTCTGATAATATATCATTGGTTATAAAAAATATATTAGTGATACAACTATAATATCAGTGCAAGATGCCTGGATCTGAATTTTGCAGACCCCGGTGCAAAAGAAAATGTCGGGCCTCTAAAAAAAAATTCTGTAAGGTATTTACTAAAAATATCTATACTTGTACTTACTTATTTTTATTAGAAAAACAAATTCATTATTTATTAGATTATTGGGAGGGCTGATTAACATTGGGAGTGATGTTCTACTAATGGTTAAACGGGTTCCGAATACGTGATAAGTCGAGATACAATTTTCAGATTGTATGTATTTTCCCGACATTTCTTTGGTATATGTTTTGCTTTCAGTGAAATGTATTTGAAATTTGAATATATTTGATAATATCATTAGAAGTTGTACATACCAGGGTGTACAGTTAGTTGTTATTTGTTAAGGTATACCTGCAGCGTATATATGAAGTTTCAATACCAAAATTAACTTATTAGAAAAAGTTAAATAACCAATATAAAACTATATCCATACGTACCGAATCAGAAGGTAGAAATTGTTTCCACCAGAGCACGTTTTGTTAATCTGTTTTCCCAATATACAATTTTAAATAAATCATTATTATAGCTGTCCAAATAATTTATTCATGAAATGAACTGCGAACATGGGTGTCGCTTGTGCGTGGTTGCGATGATCCCCTGTGCAGTGGTTTGCGGTTTCACTGATATAAATAATAATATGTAACCACTAACCATGCAGGTATTCAAATGTTTAGTAATTTGTATGTTATATTACTTGCATTATTGCGCTAAGACCTAAGGTTGCTACTTGCTGAAAACGTTAAAAATGCTATATACCGAAGGCATACTAAACTTAAGATGAACGATGGATCCTATAGTTATAAGTTTCTCCAATATAGCAAGTTTAATTATTATTATTAAATATAATTTTATTTTTGATGACAATTGTCATATACCTTGGTTACACGACTAAATAAATTATTTTGTTATTTTAATAAAATATTTGTAAAGAAATTCGAAAAATGATTGCTATATTGTTTACATTATACAAAATAATTCTTATTAGTTGATATCATTTTAAAATTGTATTCTATATATTTTGTCAAAACCACATAAATTACTGTGTAGCTTACATTTAACGAAGTTTAAGAGTTGAAAACGGGGTAAACCCATGGGTATTTACTTAATTACTGGAAACGCTGTGCAGGACCACTATAACTCCTGAGGTTTAAAGTCTATACCATAATGTTAAGTCAATAATTAATAAAATTAAACCACATAGATACCTTCCACTCGCCAAAACGGTGTAAATGAAGTATTACAAACAGAGTTAAATTTTTTGGTCAAAATGAGAATATTATAAAAATAGACTAAGTGTTAATGCCTTGAAAAATGCTTTTATCATTTATGAGTTTAAGACATAAAAAACACAAAAATGACCTAAAAATGTTTATATAATTCTATTAATACTTAAGCTATTGAAGTTAGTGCAGTAAAATAATTATTTATTGATTTTAAAATGAAATATTTATTATTTATTTTATATTGATTTAAATTTGATTTCCAAACTGGTTTTGGTTTAGAAAATAATTAAAAATTTTGTTTTAAATATTGTTAACAAACAACCAACTCGTCATTTACCCACGATAGTTAAAAAAAATTTTGTTTTGTATTTTTGTCCCTCGTGAGTCGCGGACCCAACATTATGACAACGACATCTAGCGTTTACTGGAGTTGAAAGAGCGGTAGACTGGCATTAAATTTTGATTTAATATGATATTTATGATTCATGCATGTTCCGTGACCCGTGTGTTCGTCTTTATTGTTTATTACTCTAATGCTGAGTTCCATGAATAATCACTAAACGAATAAACACCTAATTTAACGAAACAATAATATAGTCCCTTAAAAATTTAGTAGCACATTTTTTATTTTATTGAACCATTGAATTAATAAATGTTTCATGCGACCCGACATAAGTTCTTGTTTTATAACATTATCATTGAGTACAAATTGCTCAAGTCCTATATAATAACAATAGAATATTATTTATAAATTATGTTCAGGAAAATCGCTCAAATATAAAACAGATAAATTCTACGGTTCTGCAGCAGGCTGGAAACTATGAAAGTAGGAAAAAAAATTATATTCTACAAATAATATTCATGTGACTGCTATTCTAAACATCTATAAAATATAAATCAGTATCTTGTTTACTTGTGGTTAATAGATTATATTATTATACTAAATAGGAGTAAGAGGTCCGTCGTCCGTGCAAGAACCAGACAGCTCCATTTTTCAAAACTTTTCAAGAAGCAAAAAATCTCCGGAGCTATCTGGTTTTTCGACCTTATACATAATAATTTAATTATTTCAACTCGTACTCCGTTACTCCTGTGATCTTCAATATACTACCCTTAAGAACAGGGTTACTCTGGTGATAGTGTACTGTATAATAATATTACTATTCAAATATTTAATAAACCTTGTATACATTGCTATATAGTGTTCAATCGTGTTAGTTTATGAACGCAGTTCATAAGTTTCTAGGGCCTGCAAAATATATAACATGCAAATTTATTTGTACCAATTCAACAACCCGGTTCACGTGGTGGGATCAGCTAATCAACTACTCGTCGGACCGGGTAGAAATAGGTATAAACATCGACAGCCACTTAGGTTTAAATTAAAAAGTAGTAGGCGTGACGGATTTCAGTGTTTCTATATATGTATTGTACTAAAGTCATATAAGGGACGGCGCGAACGCAGTCCCAGCTACCAAAAATTCTGCGCCCGAGGTATCCACATTAGGGATACTCGCAGGGGTCAACCGATTCTATGTGCAATGAACCGGCCTCGCCCTGGAGGAACCGCCGAAGTGATCACGGTTGACCTCCACGCCAGGTAAGTATGCTGGTTGAGATTTTCGAGTACTCTTATATGCGGTTGGCGGGCTACCGGGGATGGTGCGAGTCGGATACTGACTTAGGGCTCGACGATGACGTTCGGTCCCTTTGAAAATCTGGTCGTGGCCGTCGCGGAGCGTGGATTACACGACAGAAACATCTACGCGTCCATATTGACCGACAGTCCCTGGTTATCCTGTCCGAAAATCGATCAGTTGGACGTGCATGTTCGGCTGTCCCATGGCACTTCCGTGGACAGCGCCATCTGTGGCATACAAAATTGTCAACAACGTCGCCGCAGTCAAATTAAACGCATTTCTATATTATATTATTCCCCACACTCGACGTATCGATGCGTATTTGAACAACCGTAAATAAAACTTGGTTTCGTATTGGGTACTTGTGTGGTTAAAACCACGATTAAGGATATATCTTAAATCTTTAATCGTGGTTAAATTAAACTAAGTACACGAGTCTCTAAAACACCTCTGCGAATATTACGTGTTTTCATGGTATACAAATAAGTAATAACGAGCACTGATTAAATATTTCTTACCATTTATTTTACTATTTTCACATTAACATCTTTGTCTTGTAAATCCAAAAAATGAATTTGAAATTGTAACGTTTTCGGTTTTGGTTTATCGTAACATAGAATGCTTACTTATAAATAAAAAAAAAAAATAGTAAATAGTAATATAAATCATGGTGGTGGGCTATCTACAGATATTGATGGAAACTATTAGCAATGAATAATCAATAAAGATTAAGGTATGTGTATATTAAAAATAGGTACATATTCTGTGAGTAAATGGGATTTTGACTGGCTAGAAATATGTCATCGCTCTCAAAATCTAGTTAATTTAACAATTTTAATGTCTTATACTAAGTAACTGAATTATCAATTAATAATTTGATATTATCCTTTTAATTGGTACTTATTTTAATTAAATTAGTTAATAAATCAATTTGGGTCACATTTTTTTTGGTGGTTGGGCGTTAGCTTTCTTCCCGCCAAGACCTCTTAAAATGTCCACTAAATTATGTACATCTCATAACACAGATGCACTGCTTCTTGTCAGACACAAATAATCAATGATATAAATATGTGATGATATCTTGCAACAGTAGAATTATGTTTATGGTGTATTGTATATTGCATATTATGCATATTTAGTAAATTTTTAGTACGTTACAATTACTTATCACTAATCTACCTTATTGTCTACATTATTAGCTTTCACAAACTTTGAGTAAAAGATTACCTTTTTATAATCAATATATTCTAATACAACTATATTGTGCAACATTTAAAAAAGCATAAATTAAAATAACCGACACAGTTATTATTTTAAGCACATATTAAAAACATAATACTGATAGGAGTATTATTATTTATGTATTAATAAATTAGAATGCCAATTTTAATTTCTTTAGAGTGCAAGTTGGGACAGATTACTTGCTAAATCAAGAAATCTGTGTTTAGCCACTTATTTTTTTAGAAAATGAGGTATTAACTATTCAATAGTTAATTTAAAATTTATAATCAAAAACCTAGATTTAATATCAACATTTTTTTATTATGAAAAATAACATCACACCAAAATACAACATTTAATTTCTTGTAAAAATAGCAACTCATAAAATCAAAATCAAAGTTTACATTTTGAGTATAAATTTCTATTAGCTATGATTATAAATAGTATTTATAATCAACGCTTTTAGTTGTATTCACTAACTTTATAATTTGATAAAAAAAAAATTAAAATAATACTTCAAATACATGTTTAATTAGTGTTAGAATACAAATTTAAATAATACAGGACATGTTACATTATTGTTCAATATTTTAACCTAGATACAGGGTGTCCCGGGTGGATTTACCCATTGCAATGTCTATACTCTTCATGATTTATAAAAATTATTTTAGTTTATAGGTAAAACGGCAAAAACCAGTTTTTGTCCAAGCGGCGGTCCCCCTCTATGGCTAATGGGTATATCCTAACAGGACACCTATGTATCAAAACATAATTACATAATAACACAACTGATAAATGATAATTAAAATCACCTTTAATCATTTAAGTATCAAACAAATATGGAAATAATAAGAAACTATTTTTAGAAAATAATTGTTGGCTACAACATAAGAGATTATAGATTTATTAAATCTGTTAAGTAGGTTTACTACAAATCCAAGGAAAAAGTGACATGAAAAAAAACGAAACAGTAAAATACTAATAATTCCTTATTAGGCTAACATGCATACATAAAAAAATAATTTGGTACTCAAATAAATACGATTTGTTGCTTATCAATCTTACGTTATAATGATTTGAATAATAGTTATATTTATCGAACAGCATTTTCTGTTATCTAAAGTTCAAGTATTTCTACAAATATAAAAATATCATTACATGTTATAAAAGTACATACGAGAAATAAGAGATTTAAAAAAAACTTAGTTAAATGTTCTTAAATATTTCATATTTTATTATTTAAATAGCTTCTATAGTGTCGAGTGGTAGCCATTTAGAACTTTCAAGTGCATCCCATAAATTGTAATCTTGTGTGACGAGGTCTTTGTTTAATGCATCTATGTCAATTGACACTTTGTAATCTGCAAAAAATTGTATTTATAAAAATTATACAAAAATGACATTTATGTTTTTAAATCTTATTAAGTTTAAAATGTATTTTTTTATATTTTGTTCAGAATTAATGACATACCAACTAGATTTAAACTGCTATTTGTTTTAATAACAGTAATTTCAGTAGCTGGTTCTGGCTTAAGCATATAATTCTGACTTTCAGGTTGGTTCCATATTGAGTATCGATGCCAATAGTTAGTTTCAAAATATTGTCCATAATCTTGACTAGCTTTATACCCTTGAGAGTCATTTGAAGCACTAAAATAATAGACCAATTATTGTACTGAAATATAATTACCTACACTACAATATTATTTAATACTAAACCAATAATATTTTATACTATCATTTTAATTGTAATACAATTATTTTTTAAATTATCTAACTTTACTTAAGACATAAAATACTAAATTATTCAATATATTAAAAATTATAATACATATTAATATTAATAAAAATATATATTTTTTATTAAAGAAGAAAGCCTCGATGAAATGACCATTGGCTTGTTTTACATAATATGGTACTTAGATAACTTAAATTAAATGTAAAATTAATTAATATTATATATATTATAAAAGAAAAAAAATAGTTAGGTATATAAATAAATATGATATTAATTCACAATATTATTTAAGTACTGTGTACCTAGTAGGAAAATAATTTTTACGAGCAAAGGATATAATATACTTACTGTATGGAATACAAATTCTTGATTGTATAATAATAATATATAGTAGGTATAGGTAGGTTGTGATTATTCTTTTATTATTCTTTTTTTATAATAAACATAAAAAAAGAACAAATGAACATCATATTAATTCCATGATATTCTAGGGCCCAGTATTCAGATTACCAACAAGACTTTAAGATTTTAATAATCAAAATTATATACATCAATATACGTAATTTGTTTATAAAAAAAAAACATTTAAATAACTAATAATTGTAAACTGAAAATAATTAATAACCATTGCAACTAAAGATAATCTTTTTTTTTATCTTATAACTCTTAATATTTTCCTAATTAACAGTTACACTAACACCTTTTGAATCTAATTTTTGGGCTATCTCAGATATAGATAAAGATGATTTAATTTTATAGTAATTATATTAATAATAATAATGATGGTAATATTCTTTATTTATAGAAATAAATTCCAATAATATAATTATAATTTTAGTATTTTAGTAAAAAAATTGACAGTAAGCTGTAAGCCTATGTAGAAAGTAAACAAGACATGTACAAGGATTGTTTAAAATTAAAATAATAATAAAAACAATTTTATTTAGAAAAAAAAATGTTAAACCAAACAATGCAGTGTTTGAGACAACAGTGTGTTTGTTTTCTCTCTCTGACAACAGATACAACAAAGTCAAAGAGCATTCACTTAAAATTTTTTTTTTTGTTATAGAGTAATGTTAGAGTAAAACTACCGATTACACATTTTTATACGAGTATGACATATAGATTAGTCTAAATATTGTATCAAAACAATTTATTATTTAATATTCATTTCAATATACAAAACATTATTTTTATTTTCAAAGTCAAATAATAATAAAGTATAAAACTGATGTCAAACCCTCAAAAATTTTACCCTCTTTAATTATTATATATACACATATTTGTGATAAGTAATCAACTCTAAGATAACTCAAAAATCTTTGGACAAAATTTTTTATATGATTGATTCTTGTACGGGTGGGTAAAAAATATTGTGTTGAATTTAAACTTAAATGATTTTACAGTATTATTTAAATTTCTTCCAGAGCGTAGACATGAGAACATTTTCCAGGAGTGTACAACATATATTTTAATTTAACAGATGAAAGATAAAATATTGATTTACTTCTAAAACTAATTGGATTCATCCTAGATTTAAGCAAAAAGTTTAGGACACATATTGTAATTTATGTCAAACGAGTTTTGTTATTATCCATGTTAATTATATAATATTAATATATTGATATCTGCTGTACAGTGGTAGCCAATTTATAAATATTGAATATTAGTAAGTATAGATATTTTATAATAATTTATTATGATACTATATTTTGTCAGTAACAAAATAAATGTGGTCAGTGGAATCATTTGTAAATTTATTGCATATAATTGCAATTTTTTAAAGTTTTGAACATAACATAAAAATAAAAAAAAGTACAAGTATTACCACATCTACATTCTGGAATTTTTTAATGTGATATTTAAAGATAAATATCTTAAAAATTTATTTTGAGCTATAGTTAAACATTGATTTTGGGAGATAAATATTAGCTGTATCCAGAATTAAAGAAGTGTAATCAAAATGAGATCAAAGTAATAGAAGTGTAGAATGTAACTCTAAAAATGAACTGACATTGTTAAAACCTTTACATATGTGTTTTGATAATCTTAATTTCACTTAAGATTCTCATTTCTAATATAATCAACATGTGATTCAAAAGTTTTGAATAAAAAAAACACCAAGGGTTTTTCTAATATACAATATTTTAGAGTAGGTACATAAACACTTAATTTGGAGCATGTTTGGTCTTTAAAGACATTCTAAGAACTTATGAAAATGTTAATTAAAAGCATAGCTTTTTTTATAGTTTAAAAATCATGTAAAAAATAGATAAATTAAATTAGTTAATAGATTAGTTTTTCAATTTTATAAATTCACACTTAACAATAATAAATTGAGATGATTAATTGCAATTTTAGAATTAAATACTAACACTGTTACACATTTTTAAAATTGTTTGTGAATTAATTAAAATATAATAAAACAATTAAATCATCTTACACAACAATATGGCGTTCTGATTTTGGTATGACACTGCTAACTTTTATGAGTTTGGAACCAAGACCAGGAAAACCATTCATATTATTAAGACAATGTTTTTGTTCTTCTTCACTGCCAAAACGAATGAATCCATATCCTTTACTGTAACCAGCACTGTCCAAGACCACTGAAAAGTTATAACTATATATTAAAAAACTATTACAGTAGAACATATTATTTAAACATTTTCAGTACTACCTTTGGCTGTGCGTATAGATTGATAGCGACAAGCAAATGTTTTATATAACTGATAGTCATCTACATCTGAGCTAAGTTCACCCAACCACACAGAAAAATCTTTGTCACTAGTAGTATTTTTTCCAGGATTTCCAGCATGATTGAGTTTAAATCTTACAGGCTATAAATAATTATCCAAAATCAGTGGCATCTTATGAGGTTCACATAATGTGATGCACAAAAAACTTATACAATTTAATTAAAAAATATATATCTGAGCTTTATTTAAAAAAAAATACTTAAGATTTCTATTAATTGTTAAAAAATAAGTTATATTTACTATAAAACATTTTAATAATAACAATAATTTATATTTAGCTCATCTTATATACATACATAACACAATAATGTAATGTATAATTTGTAATAATAATATATAATTAGAAATTAAAAATTAAAAATTAGAAATAATATATAACTATAAATTAGTAAATTATACTGGTAATAATTTTTTTAATTAAATAATTTGTTTGTAAAATTATTGTATGATTTTATTAATGAATGATATTTTCAAGTACAATATTATTTTGCTTAGGGCTAGGGACTTCATGCCCTTAAAAACCTTAAAATATGCATGCATTTACGCCCTAAAGAATCAATAAATATGCTATTAAAATATGCATTTAAAAAAAATTATATTCTTTCGTTAAGCTAGGCATTTTTTAATTATTTTATTATGGGCTCACTCGAAAGAATAAACACTTCACGAAACCAAAATACGCAGAACGCACAACACCAACTGTCAACTATTACTATTCAAGGGACCATCTGGCCTCTATCTACAACTAGTCATAGTCTATAAAATGTTTTTTGGTATCATTATTGGCTTATCGCCTATGGGAATCACGAGTGTGATATACCGATAAATAACAATACAGTTATAATGATAGGCAAGAAAAATGCAAACATTAATTTTTAAATATTTATATCCGGTCCAGGAAATCTATTTAAAATAAAATTTTTTTTATAAAACTAAAAACTTACTTCTCATATAAATAATATTGTCAAATATGCACTAATAAAATGAAAAATGGTCAAATATGCAAAATATGCAACTATAAATTTTAAATATAAACTTGTAATGCTATGAAACAAATTTTTATTTTACTTAGCTATGTTTTTAATGATTATTTAAAAACATGCAAACTCTTAGAAGTCCCGAGCCCTACTTATTAATAGAAAAAAATGCAAATAATTTGAGTTATTTGTCATATTTAGTATTATAAATAAAAGACTTTGAGTGTGTGGCAGCAAGAATTTATTATATTATTATTGGTTGGATGGACAAACTAGAAGTAGCAGAGTTTGTTACAAATTATTATTTTATCAGCAGAATTAAAATATTATTTATTATTATTATAACAAAACAGAAGAATTATTATCCTAGCAGCTGTGGCTAGCTACGTTCACTGTAGAAATGTTGTTTATATTGTTACTACCTGTTTTGTGGCTGTATATATGAATAAATCTTATATTATACATTAATGATGTGTACTTGTACATTTTTATAATAGATAGGTACTAAACATAAAGGTTTTATAGGTATCATACCTAATATTATTATGAAGTTCCTACAGAGTATTGAACTAAAAATTATCTTATATATATTTTTATAAAGTTGCTATTTTTTACACGGTTCTATGTTCCGAATTTCTTTTAATTTTAACAAATAAAATTTTTAAATTTACTGGTAGTCGATAGAAAACAAAATCACTATCGCATTTGGCTAGAGACCCAGTGCGAATATAAATAAGAAAATAAAAACTAAAATGACTAGGTACTTACTGGATTAGTACCAGGTATATATTTTCCATTGAGTTTATGCATAACAGATACTGGATCATAGAAGTCAACAAATGCATAACCAGCAGTTTCACCCGTATTTTTATTACGCATCAACTTAACATTTTTTGGATATTCTCCCATCTTTTGAAATGCACCTGTTATGAAGCTCTCTGTCATATAAGGTTCCAGCTAAAATAATAATAGGTACTTCATGATTACCGAATAACAACAAATTATAAAATATGGTTTCACATACACTACCCATCCACAAACTTGTAACATTTTGTCCGGGAGTTGAAACTTGTGGCTGTTGGACCGGTACATTTGGACTAAACGTTGTAGCTGTTTGTGTCGGTGGTGGAACATTATAAGCAGGTTGCTGGTTATAATTGTACATTTGATAGTAATTAGCTGGATATTGTTGATATTGTTGATTATATTGAGAATACTGAGGAGTGTACTGATTTGTATACATTTTGAAAGAACTTAGATTACAATTATACAAATAAAAGAAGATCTAGATACTTAGATAAATTAACTCTTTTCTAAACACTCAAAAATCAAATGAATTCAATTATGTAAGACCACGGCACGATTAAAGATATTATAATATCATTAATCGTGGACCACGGACGTAAATAATCATAATAATGTACAAATAAGTAATAACAGACTGTTCTATCCAGACTTCCAGTATCCACGGGGCACTGATTAACAGTCCTTCAGTTTTTGTCGTAGAGAGCAGCAAACATAAATAAATACATCTTAACCATGGGCAGTCGCCAGACGGTAGATGTCCGAAAAATAGTAAATACTAAAAATGATAAGGACCTTAGCACGATTTAGATAATATTATGGATGTGTAGATAATCTAAGACCGTGATGTGTAGTCACCTCGGCGTCGAAAAGTGAGTTGTAATTTTACGATGTTGTCCGTCAGGAGCGCTAAGAAGGCCGAATTTAAAAAAAATATAATTCTTTGTCAGGCCGCAGTCGTGTAGAGGTATAATACGATTAGACTATTATAGAGGGCAGGGCCTAGATAATATTACTCCATGAGGTATACGCATTAAAACTTAAGGAACGAATATGTATGGTTTACTTCCCAAGCGATTTCATTAAATGTTTGTTTTGGATATGACAGTATTTTTATGCCCTATAACATGTTGATGAAATCAGAATTTACCAACAGAATTTATTATCAATACCTAAACAAAAATACTATGTAAGATCGGTAAATTCCGGTTTCACTAACACATAGTGACCACAATCGACAAATTACGTTTTCGTAGTTTTGTAATTAACTTTTACGATTTAATTAATTAAAATTTGTATATAATAATAATACTTATAGTACATATCCACTATCCAAAGATATCATGCTAACTATTATACCAACAGTATAAGTTTAAAAATGACAAATTCATTGGTGAGTTTAATTCTTTAATGTTTATAAATCAAAGTACAAACAATAACAATATACCCATGACATTATATTTAACAATCAAATACAAATATGTAGATGCCTAAAAAAAAAGGAACTGTAATCGCAATAATCCAGCCAGACCTCTAAACAGCAAATCGGATATCAATAGGTGCATAGCTCAAATTTAGGAAGCTGAATATCTAGCTCTATTGAAAGTCACAGAATTATCTTTCTCCGCAAATAATCAATGCACAACCCCGTGTACACTGACTCACTCAGTGCTTTCAAAAACTTGGACAATCCCAAAAAAAACAACCCCATATTATGCACTATCTAATATTGTATATTCTATTTAAAACCAAAAAATATATTGGATTCCTCTGGGTACCTGGACGCAATAATATTACTGGACATGAAACACCAGACAATATAGCTAAAAGGCAGCCAAAGAGCCTACAGCTGATTTTTGAAACACATAATATAACAACTCACATCGACACAAGACTCCTAATAAATATAAACCTAAGTCAAAGGTGCTCACAAGAATGGAGACTAATAAAAAATAACAAACTGAGAGAAATTAAATTAACCACCCTCCCATGGGTGCACGACTACGTGTCTCTTCCGAGCAAACATAAAACCATAATCAACAGATTAAGAATTGGTCACACCTTATGCACTCACGAACATCTAATGAACAAAAAGGAACAACGTAAATGTAACTCCTGTAACACCACAACTACTGTTAAACACCTGTTAACCAAATGCCTCCAGACAAAAGATTCCAGAGACAAACTGATGCTCCCCTACAATCTACGCGAAATAACATCAGCAACACAGAAAGAACATCGAATCTTTTGGAACTCTTCAAGGAGACGAACGTATTTCAGAAAATATAGCAAGAACACATAGATTATATCACATGTATTTTCAACAACTTTAATGTATAATTTTAAGATATTTTGTATAGGTACAACTTAGTAGTTAGTAGTAATGTATTTTAGAAATTATGTAATGTGTAAACAAACGTAATGTGTTTCTTCAGAAAGCCAATAATCCTGGTAGTCGAGGAGTGTTTTTAAATTAAAAAAAAAAAAATCAAATACAAAATATTACACCAGTATAATGTTGTAGCTGATGACGGTTTCACGATATACCCGATAATTTATAGGTAAAAGCTTTTTTTTAGAATACATCAATATACCTACTCAGATCACATTTCTGTATTTAAGTACTGGAAGTCGAGTTTTAGCCTAGTATATAAGTTATAATTAGGGTTGTAATTTAATCAGCAAAAGAATGTAACTTTTCTACTGGACACTGTGTCCAGTGTCCATGCACTAGGTATTGGGCCACCTGCCGGAGAATGCATTCTAAAAATGTCTATAAACTTGTAAACTATGGTTTGTATGGTTCAATTTGACCTGCGACAAAGAGCTTGAGTAGAAAACTAGATTACATTAGATCACAAAGATGTCTGTAAAAGAACATATTATTGTGATTTATCAATAGACAGTATGCTGAATATAATATATATTATCTTAATTAATTAAAATATATAAATTATTATTATTATACATGAATTATTAATATTTATCTTATTATAATATATTTTATATATTATTTATATCATCCTTAAGAATCTTCAATTGTCGACATTCGTCGGAGACTATTAACTGTTCTAATACTTTCATCGAACAAAATAAATAAAAAATAAACCAACAATAGACGAAAAAGTTGTTGAGCATTGCATAATGTAACTTGGACTCGCACATTTCGTTAGGTTCAGGTTATTTTCGAAAATATCTCGATGCTTTCAAGTTTCAGTTCGGAGAGAAGTTAAAACGGACGAAGATTCCTCCGGCAGCTGAGTAATGCACGTCTGCAGCACTTCAGATATGACATAGGCGCACAGCTATATAATATGTTTCACCGGAAGAGTCGATGTTTATGCGTAGTACGTTTGTTTTCATATTATTTTGGGGGCTTACATTCAATTTTTAGACTTACATTAAATAGTTATTGACACGGGCATGTGTGACGTTGAAAGCATATATTTTTATTCTCGAAATCACGACATATTATCTAAAATACGTGAGCTCGAACAATCTAAACGCCGCATTTGATTCATCGCGACTCACGGCAGCTCCGTTAATACGCAGGTACCTATTTTGCCTACGCTATACGCCGGGTAACACATTGGGTTTGCGTGAAGTGTATAAAACAATATATTGCATATTATTTTATATTTTATAAAAGTTCCTGATACGTCTCATAATTATTAATATTTACACCAATTTTAGAGTAGTTTAATTACCCTGGATATAGGTATTAAATATTTTAGAATTATATATTCAACTATGCTTTTGATATAACAATGATAATGATATACAATAATACACTCCAATAAAAATTGGTCGTTATTAAGACTCACAGTTACAAAATGATGGCACGTTCACTGTTTTGAAATTTATCATCATTGAGCTTCATTAGTTAAATAAATAATAATAGATAGATAAATTCAGTTTAATACTAAAACTAACGAAGCTTTTTTAATTAATATGAATGAGATCTGCTGAATGTGCTAGGTACGCAATTGTAAGACAAAGACAATACCTAAATTTAAATCATTATTACTTAAAAGTTATTGCCTACTTTTTAATTTACATCCAAATATCCAATCATACTAACATAAGTTTTGATCACTGCTGATATTGTGTTAACCTTTAATCAGATCTATATTTTTTAAGGTACGTGGCCCGACAATGTGAAGCGCATTATGACAAGTCTCAGACTGTAAGTTTTTATTATTAATAACATAAGTACCTACTACCTAGGTATGTTGCATATTTCAGAAACGAATCGTTTTAAGCAAAACAAATTCAATATTCTTTCGTCGTTACCCAATTTTTTTCGGGTACGTCCTTCCCCAGATTGGGAACCGCTGTTCTATAATACCTATTTATATTATCTATGCTTGTAACATTCCTAAACATTAATATAATAATAAAATCTTTTGACAAAACTATCTTGTGAGGTAGGTACTTACCTTATAAGTGAAATACAGAAAGAGTATTGTACTATATTTTAAGTAGAAATGCTACCAGAAACCACCTTAAAAATTAAAGATTGAAGTATTTTTTCTGTCTTCAGACGCAAAATAAAAAAACAATTGTTTTATTATAAATATTATTATTCCCTAAAATAAACCCGTGTCCTTCAACTAACAATATCATTTATTGTATACCTACTTTAATCTTATTTGTATTATTTTCCTCGACATACATGGTTATATTAGGTAAACTGGCACATGCAATACGTCCCGATACCAAGAATGGTGTTCCACTCCGTGCTTGAATTAAAAAGTCTCTAGTTGAATTTTATACTTAAACCCTTCAGCACTAAAATTTAGTGTACACTAATATTATAACTGGTATGTAAGAAAACAACCAATAAATTTAATAATTTTTATGATACTATGTGGTATAAATATATGGTCAAAAGTTACAGTTGGAATTTCATTATGTGGGAGATACTAACTATCCAGATTTACAGGGAAGGTGTATTTTATACAAATACACACTGATCACAGGTATAGGCAAAATGGCCAAAGAGAATTAACAAATAACAGTAGTAATAGCAATTAGTTTTGATTAATTTATGATAATACAACTTTTATTGTATAATGAGATTTAAATATAAAATACATTTTAATAATAATATTGACAATAAAAATACATTAAAAACAAAATAATAATAGAGTAAAATGCAATAAGATATACAATTTTTATAAACATAAAAATAATCGTGCAGTTATTAGATAATTCAAAATCTTGAAAAACTATATAAATTTAATTCTTTTTGCTCATAAATAAGCCAAATAATTTGTTTGGAGTACTGCTGGCTCGTCTTTTATTAGTATTGGTTTCTTTAGATTCTTTCAATGTGATTTTCGGATTATTCTAAAATTAAAAAAAAATTGTAAAATTTAATTATTCATTTGTAGCACAACATATTATATAATATACATATTAATGGTTCTAAATTAAAAATATCATCACAATCTTAAATTTATAAACAATGGTATAAATGCAAATCTGATAATGCATACATTTTATCAGCCAAGATTCTATAGTACTTGCTAATCATGATAGAATACAGGTAAAAAAAGCAATATGAACTACACATTGGTTTTATACTTTTTAATGGCAGAAATTTTAATTATATGATTATTTATTGCACATTTTAAGTTTGTAGTGCTCTTTACTAATGCATACATTTTAATATTATATTATTATTTATCTTGAAATTTTAATAATAATAGTTTAAAAAACGTTATTTTGAAGATAAGTTAAATATCCTCATTTCATTGCATTTAATTGATGCCTACACATAATAAATCAACATTTAACATAAATATTTAAAATGATTTTATGGCATATTACAAGATTTTTTAGGTTATACTTAAGTAATTTTTAGTGCTATGAATTCCAAGATCTATATATTATAATTTTTTAAATCTATTAATTTAGTGTTTTTGGTTTCCATCCAAGAAATCAACATTTTATTGTTCAGTTCAAGACCATATTTTTGAGTTTGACCCATCTCTAATGATTATCAAAAAATGCATATTTGCTAAATTAAGGTAAACGGCTTGTTTAATAATTATAAAATAAAAACCATCTACAAATATCATCCTATTCAATGAAAAAATGATGGTCCTGATAATTTTTAAAATATGAAAGACAAAATTAATTTTAATACAATTTGGCATCATATAAGAAATAATTTAATTTACTGACAATTAATTAGTAAGCAGCATTAAGAAAAATCAAGTACAAAATGAAGTATGTAATTGTATATAAAATTACAATGAGGGATTAATTAGTTTCTGCGTAAAAATATGAAGGTGTTTAAATTTAAATAATGTTTTGCAAATTCATAAATATTTATTTGTAAAATAATTATAAAAAACATACCGATAAAGACACACGACCTCCATTTTTACTTGGAGTTGGTGGTCCTGGTTTCTTATAAGATGTCTGAAAATAAAATAAAACAAATATTATATTAATTATAACACTTAAATATATATGAAGTAATAGAAAAATACCTGATTTCTATCTTTTTTCTTGGTACGATCATTTGGGATAAGGTTTTCAGTCTCATAATCACTATAATTAGCTGTTGTCTATAATATAGAGATTAAATTTAATTGATTATACAAATTATGATTGGTTCTAATAAATAAATAATAATAAGTCACCTTAATATCTTCTTCTGAAACTAATGAGGTATTTGGCAAGAAATTGGTCTCTGCAGCATAACAACTTCTTAAATGTGGTGGACAAAGCGAGTTGCGGGCTTGTAGTTCTGACAGTCTTTCATTAAATTGTTTTTTATTATCATTGAGTCTCACCCTACCCTGTTTTAGATCTGAAAGGCATGAGTGGTTGAACATTTCACCTTCCTCATCTTCTTCTTTTGGAAATATTTTACCTAAGAATATAATTATATTCTTTAATGTCTATGGTTGGGTCTAAAGGGTTGTTGGTCAGTTTTTTTTTCTTAATATGATAAAGGTAGCCACTATTTTGATATAACTACATAAGACAGTTTTTTATTTATTTTTTAAATGTACAAAATAATTGTTTAAAATAATATCATGCATGGTTATATTGATTTTATTTTAATGTTGGTATAGAAAGATAAGTATACATATTATTAATTATAATATTCTTTGCTAATACTACTATATTAAGTCTCATAGTTTACACAGAAATAAAAAAGCTATATATATAATAACTCTTTATTTGGCTGATTTTTTTTTAATATGTCTAATAAAATTTATAATATAATATATAATACACAAATATCATTGATTTTATAAAGATATGTTCACACTATAATACATGCATAATAAACTTTATTGAGCTTTAATAGAGCCATACATAAAGGATATGCTCTTTATTTATTAATATACTTAACTAATTTATTCTAATTGGAGTTGTATATTATATAGTAATAACTTTCAGTTTGAGTTACAGTTACTCTCAGTTTAAATGCAATTAACAAAAATTAACAGTTACATTTCAACAACAAATTAATTGTTTTTATATTTGTTTATATGGAAAATTAGTTGAGTAAATTAAGTAATCTTTGTAAAGACTTTCTTAATAAATTATTTTTTTTTGTAATGTTGATGACAATGAACATCGTATTATAGTGTATTCCAGAATTTAGATCTCATACATGTTGCGTGAAATGGCTGACACGAGATAAAGCATATTTATTATTTGATTACAAACATAATAAAAGCTTAAAGCATATTAAGTAACAGTAAAACCATTATTAATTATCCAAGCAATATTTCTGGTAACAATGTATTTAAGTTCATAAATAGATATTTTACATATTAAATTAATTTTGATCAACAGAAGTATTAATAAATTAAGAGTAGCAAAGCATATTTATTATTTTATTTTCTAATATAAATGTAATATATTATGCAAACCGCAACCAAGTAAAGATCCAGTTTAAATTTAAAGTTTTGCAACTAAAATTATTTTTATTCAATTTGTTATAAGTTTTAGGTTTTTTTTAATTTTAAGAATCGTTTTGAAATTGGCTTAGACTAGAATAGAATTGTACGGTCTAAAAAGGTGTAAAATATGATGCAAGTATGCAAGATAAAAATATGCACCAAATTAATACAAGTTGATAACAAGACAGGTAAATCAAGTCCACATAAACCTTGGTAATAGTACCTATCTAATTATTTCTCTTCTTTGAAGATCATACTCTCAGTTTGAATACGCAAACGTACATAATTTTGGTCTCTAGACTATAACTCATAATGACTAAAGATTAAAGTTTCATATATTATAAGCTAGAAATGACCATTTTAGTAGTAAAAAAATATTTAAAATATGTCTCATTATTTTGGATGGGTATTGAAGTAATTGGTATTAATTTATTATTATTATTTAGGCCATGGGTTCTCAACCTTTTGAGGTCCATGCCTTCTTTCAAACTATTTTATGAGTTCACGCCCCACCTCCTTACCCGCAAGGCACAGCGTAGGAACAGCATGTTTTCATTTTTCGCGAATTTTTTCAAAATTTTCAAGACCCCCTGAAATGTTGTCACGCATCCTCCAGGTTGAGAATTACTGATTTAAGCAATAGTGTTTAAATAAGATAATAGTCAAAAATATTAATAATGTTAGATTTTTGTTAGTAACGCACCAGACGATAAGCTGAATTTTTTACCAATTCCTGCAGGCACATTTCGTTTATCTTGGTAACAACGAGTGGTCTCTTCCACTAGTGACCTGAAATTATAAAACGATACATAAAAATATTGAACAAAAATATTATTTGCTATAAATTCTTACCTCATTTGACCGGCTGAGTTAGACTTTGGCAATGTAAAAGAATTATATTTTGGGAGAGTGGTTGTCTGTAAAATAAGTGTACATAAAAATGACTGTTCAATACCTTAAACTTTTAATTTATAATTTTTTTCAAATACTTACTGTTTCAGAAATCACGGACATTTCAAATGGTAAGGACATTGTTGATTCTCTTCTATCTTTTTGTTGTAACCTTAAATATTTTTCACTAACTTCCCATAACTGTTGACCGAGTTCTTTGATGTGAATTTCATCTTTAGATATCTATTAAAAAAATGCTTATATTAATAAAAATTAATAGAGAACTTACAAAACATACTTTGTCCTTGTATTTCGACAGTTTAGCTTCAAAATCTTGATGAATTTTTGCTTCTAAATCTTTACAAAATTGTTTCTAAAAAGAAAAATACAATTGATATTAATATTTACTTAGTATGATAGTTTATTTCTTTACCATTTGTTCTCGTTTTCGTTCAAACTTCTTTTCATATTCTGAAGTTACATACTCTTGAGTTTTTTGCTGCACTTTTGTCATTTTATAAACACATTCAGTTTTCAATGTTGACATTTCAGTTTCCAAACGTTGAATGGTTTTTTGTTGACTGAAATTAAATATATTTAATTTATTGTTCATGATAAATTTAGTTAAATTAAATACATACGTTTTTGATAAAGCAAGTAATTCGGTATAAGCTTCATTGGATTCATTATTAGTATGATTCATTATTTGTTCGTTTCCTTGAGTTTTTAAACTGATTATAAACACTTTCAAGGCTTCAAATATTTTTTTCACCCTTTCAATAATTGAGTATTCATCACAGTTTTCAACTCGTGCCAATTGAATACCATTTTGTTCGATAAATGTATCAGCAGAAGTTATAACTTCTACTAATGAATCATGTTGATGATCTAGTATAGGTTTGTTTTTAATTTGATACAATGAATTCAAACAAGTTTCAAAATATGTTTCAACATTTTTTCTTTCATTCTTTAGCATTGATTCAAGTTCAACTTTCACATTTTTTAAGTAATTTATTTTCTGGTAAATATCTGTTATTGAGTCGTTCTTCAGTTTAATTTCAGATTGCTTATGGCTTAGTTGTTCTTGAGCTTCCAATAATTGTTTGCTCATTTTATCAATTTCTTCTGTGGATTCTTGACGTAAGTTATTCAATTGACATTTCAGTTCATTCAATTCTATTATCAACGACATATTTTGGCATTCTATTTCTTTATTTTGTTTATCAAAATCCTGTAATTTATTTTGATTTAACCCTAAATCAAATTCATTTTGAACTAAACATTCTTTGAGCTTATTTATCTCATTTACCAAATTATTTTTTTCACACATTAATGAATTGATTTTCTCCACTTGTTCAATAGAACATTTATTATGTTCATCCAATTCCTCTTTCAGATTAATTAGCTGTTCCTCAATTTCTTGTAGTTTTGTATTGCTTACTTCAAGTTTTTGAGTCATTTTGTGTTGAGTGTTGTCTAGTTGTTCTCTAGTATCATTCAGCTCTTCTTCTAAGCATTTTTTTTGACTTTGAAGTTCTTCCAATAATGTTTCAAATTTAATCAATTTAATATCATTCAATGTTAAAGTTTTTTCTTTTTCCAATAAACAGTCTTTAAGTGTTTTTGTTTCATTTATTAAATTATCTTTATCTGAAGTCAAACTTGAGATGGTCTTTAAAAGTTGATCATTTTCCATTTCTCTAGTTTCTAAATCTAAATTCTTGCAATTTACTATTTCTTGTAAACCAGATAAATTGTTTTCCATTTCCTCAAGACGCTGTGTTAATTCCACTTCCATTACAGTCTTTTCGGTTATTATTTTATCATTCATTTCTTCATACACAATTAATTTTTCTTGATTAGCAGTAATGTCATTATCTTTTTTTAATAAAGTACTTTCAAGCACATCAATTCTATTTATCAAATTATCTTTTTCTGAGGTTAAATCAGTAATTAATTTCACTTGGCAGTTATATTTACTAATGTATTCATCAAGTTCAACCTGTTTTTTATTACATTTTTCTAGTAATTCTATGTATTTGATATTTATATCCTCAAGTTCTTCCTTTGATTCTTGGCATAAATTTGTTAATTTCAACTGGCTTTCATTAAGTTCCGATACTAAATTCGTCTTTAATGTTTGTAATTCATCGTACTGTTTTTCACAAATAAGAACTTTTTCCTCCAATGATTTCAAAGTACATTCATTTATATTCAAACATTTTTTAAGTTTATCGGTTTCTTCTTGTAACCTATCTTTATCAGCATTTAAAAGAGATATTGTTTTTATTTGTTTATTTGACTTTTCTATTTGTTTCTTTAACTCTTTTTGTTCTAGAATTAATTTTTCTTCAATTTCCAATGTATTTGTTTCATTGTTTTCCAGTTTTAGAGTAAGATCTTGATTTGCATTTGTCAATTTAGAAATAGTTTCATTTAGTTGCAATTCTAAAATTGACTTTTCATTATTCATCATGTTTAATTTTTTTTCTAAATCATTAATTGTGTTACTACAATCATATAATTTCCCTTCGCATAAATTGAATTTGTATTCATTGTGAGATAAAGAATCGTCAAGGTTTTTAATTTTATTGTTAAGATATTCTTTTTCGTTTTTTAATTGGACAATAGTATCTTTCTGCTCACTGCACCACTGAATTTGATTTTCCAACTCAATATGTTTGTTGTTCAAATTTTGTTGTACTTCAATAATTTGTTTATGCAAGTTTTCTTTAGAAACTGAATATTCTGATATCTCAACTTCAAATAATTTTATGTCTTCTTCCTTCTTTAATATAATGTTTCTCAACTCTTTTAATTGTTGTTGCAAGTCAATATATTGATTTTCAGAAAATTCAACTGTTTCTTTCAATTTAATATTTTCTTCAGTGGCTTGTTCAAATTCTATTTGTTTTTGATTTAAATCTTTATCACTTGATTTTAATTTTTCTTCGAGTTCATATTTTTCCAAATGTAATTGAGAAATTGTTTCTGTTAGCTTACTACATGTCATTAGCTGTTCGTCAAAATCATTCTGCTTTTTATCTAAAGTGTCTTGTAATTTCTCAACCCTTAATACACACTGATTGTTTTGATTTTCTAATTCATTTTTCATATCATTAATCTGACATTGAAAATCTTCATTCATAGATTTTATTTTCAATTCATAGTCTTTTAAGTTTGTTTTTATTTTATTATTCTCAACTAATGATGCATCAAGTTGTTCTTTTAACTTATTTAAATCTAAAGTAGATTCTAGTACTTTCGCGCATAAATCATTATTTTCAGAAGATTTTTGTCGCAAAACTTCATTAAGCTCATTTATGATTAGCTGTTGGCTACACTGTTCTGATTGTAATGTTTCAATTCTATCTTTATGGCTGTTAATCAGTTTCAGTTGTTGTTCTATTTCATTTTCTTTAGAATGTAAAATATCTACTATTTTTGTTTTTTCATCCTTGAGATCTTTCAATTCATCAAGATAATATTCCAAACAGTTTTCCATTTCACAATTTTTTTCACTAAAATTTTTCTGTTGTATTTCAATTTCAATTTTTATATTTTTTAAATGGGATTCCAACATAAGTTTTTCTTGGTACATAGTTTTCAATTGTTCTTCTTGAACACCAATTATTTGGTAATTTTCAGCCATTTTTTCTTCATAAAATATTATTATGTGTTCTTTGTTTTCTAAATTATCTTGAACATTTTTCATATTATTTTCTAAATCCATCAAGTTTTGATGAGATAATTTTTCTGAATTTTTATAGTCATCAATTATTGACTCCAAATTTTTTACTTTTTCATCATGTTCTTCATGTATAGCTTCAATTTCTGTATTAGTTTTGGTTAAAATTAGTTCAATCATAGTTTTTGATTTTTTCACAGAATCTATTTCAAGGGACAATATTTCTATATCCTTTTCTCTTTTATTTAATTTAGAGCACAGTGATTCAATATGATTTTCATTGTCTTTGATAGTATCTTTAAGATGCTTAATTTTTGATTCCAAATTATTTTTTTTCTTTTGGCATTCTTGAAGTTCTTTTATTTTGTTTGAGAATTGGTCTATCAGTTCATCCTTATGAATTTCATAGTCATTCAACTTTTTTTCTAATGTTACTATTTTCTCATTCAATTCTTCTACATGAATTTTGGTCTAGAAAAACCATAAAAAAAGGAATAAATAAAATAAATTATATGATATTACAGTTATAAGTTAATTTAACTGGCAGGCTATTTTGTGCAATAATGTATTATTAATTAGTAGTTCTTAACTCATTATGCTCTTTGGCCGGGTGACTGATATAAAATAAAATATTGGGAGTATTCATTAAATAAACAAATATTGCTACTTCAGTTTTTTAATTTTAGTTGAAAGTATGTCTTTATATTTTTCTTTCTCATATACCTATAACATGGGAAATTTGTGTTTTTCATTTTTAGCTATAAAATAATAAATAATTAAACTCTGTCCCAAAAGTTAATATACCAGGCAACAGGTTTTTTTCTGGCAATGAGTTCCTTTTACCAATGAACTGTGTAACCTAACAATAATTGTAGAAGTGACAGTTTGAAGGGGAAAGGTATGTAGAACTAGTTTATTATTTTCTTTTGAAACAGAGTACAGGGTGAATTAATCTATTATTAATTTAAATGTAAAATTTTATGTAGGACATTGTTATATGCTTTTAATGATTTAAACTTTAAGCCAAATTATGAATATTTCAGGTATATACATTAAAATAATAAAATTCTACTAGATGCCCAAAATAATATTTTTACATTCAAGTTTTATTATAAGTTCAAGCAATTTTGCTATGTTGTACATTTCTAAAATGAATACATCACATGCGTGTGTAGCATATTTTTAATTGATTATTAGTGCTACTTGAATTAAATTTATATTGCAGGAAACATAATGTTAGATGTGTTTAAAACCCTCTGTTAGTCACTTTATTGGTTTGAACAATTTTAGTTACTCAGGATAATATTAAACCCCATGTGATAAATTTATTTCTGGAATGCATAATTTCAAATTTCATAGATTATATTATTTTTTTGCTAAATTTTTGTCTTGGATGTATGTATAATTAATATTAAAATAATTAAATGTGATTTTTTTTAATATTTCACAAGTAATATGAACATTCATTCCAAATTAATTAAAATATATGAACAGAATATCATATTAATACTTTTATCACAAATGATAACAAGGGTGGTGGAGGTTCATATGTTTTACCTCCCAACAAACAAACGTTTTTAACAAGTCGGGGGTGTTAAAATACCCTGTAGTGACAAACAAAAGGTTAATTTTATTATAATAATAGCACTAAATGTTAAAAATTGTAAGGTGTTTCAAGTGACTATCAATATACCAAGGTAAATAATGAGACGACTCGCATTAATTAGGTAGCTACTATAATATTTAGCATATATACGATGAGTAATATTTTAAGTATGAAATTGTGTAAAAAATATTTATTGATAATACTTACATTTGATAGGTCTTTTTTTATTGATTTGTACTTATGCCTGTACTTTTCTTTATCATGTGTTATTTCTTCTAATTTTAAACAACTCAATTCATTAAATAATGTATTTGAAGTCATAGCATTGTTCTCTTGACCGCTTATATTTGTTGGATTATTTGTAATTGATTTATTACATAATTCATCTTTTAATGACTGAAATAAAAATAGTCATACATTTTATAAAACATTATATTTTATGATAATAACTCATTGAATATATAGCTCTTGAGATTTATAGTTTGAGAAGACGTGATTGTACTTTTTTTAGTCAACCACATTAGATAGTAATTATAAAAAATGTCATGATAAACATATGGATCAGCATTAATATGTCCACAACACATACACTTTTAGGAAAACATAATAGAGATAAAAATATTGGTTTTCACTAATACAGAAGCTCTTTAGCCATAAAGAAACTAACATTTAAACAAGATAAAAATATTAGTTGTGTTGGCTTACAAACAGGTTAATGCCACATCTATACGTTTATTTAATATCAATATAAAGGTCATGTGATGTTGCAAAATTAAACAGTTCAATAGTAGATTATAATCTATAGACCTGAAATTGAATATAAATAAACAACACTCTAAATTCATCAAAAAATTTGTCATTTTCAAATAATGAGAAAAAGTAAACAAGTCATTTAAACTAAATCATGACCATTTTCTATTAAGTCAAGCTGAAATTTTAAGTATAAAGCACATTCATTTTACTGAACTCTATACCATTTAAGGTAAGACATCCAGTATTTTATAAACTTACTATTATTTCGGTGTCTTTTTTTTGTATGGTTTCTTCAAACAATTTCAAATTTGATTTTAACAACATATTTTCGTTTTCAATATTTTCAAACATTAAAATAAGGTTATTATAATCTAAAGTTTTCATTTCAAACTATATAAAACAAAAAGATTAATAAATTAGTTATAAAACTACAAGAATAATTATTTAGTTATCACAGACAAGTCTGACCATATTATTTCGGTGAAGCGTATTCTTTCACCTTAAAAGAAAGTTTGGATACCATTTACTTTACTTATAATATACCTACAGTGCATACACTGTATAACTTAATTACATAAATGAATGTAGGATTTTTGGTTAGATGCAAATTTTAGGATATCAGACAGATCTCATATGGCTCAACTTCAAAGCCATCACTGATAGTCCAGATAAGTAATTTATAAAAATCATAATTTACATACTTTTCCATTAAGGTCTTTGTGTTTTTTCTCAAGTTCTGTTACTTGCTGCTTTAATTCATTGCAATTCATTTCCAAATCTATTTTATCTCTGTTTAATTTTTTTATAATTAAATCGCTGTCTACTCTTAAACATTCTGGAGATGGGTTTGGTTTGGAATATTCTTTGATTTCATCTTTCAATATTTGTAATATTTTATCTTTGTCTTCTAATTTATTACCTAAATTAAACATTTTAAGTAAAGCAAGTAATTTTTAAAAAGTAAAAAACAATTTACTTTTTTTTATGCATTATATAAAAAATATAATAAGCTATATAATACATGCTAATAAATAATAGTTTGAACATTTCAATTAGTCTTTTATAATTTACTTAATAGTGAAATATAATTTAATTTTAATTTTATTTATATCAAATGTATATTTCTATATAACTAATTACAAATCTTAAAATGTATGTATATTTGATTTGTAAATTGCATATTATAATTATTTACTTAGTTTTGTATTAAGATCTTGCAGGCATTTAACATTTTCAGCTAACTTGTAGTTTTCTTCACATTCGTTTTTATAGTCCTCGGTAAGTTTGGTAATAAGTTTTTCTTTTTCTTGATTTATCAAGGATTGAGATTTTGGTGACTATAATAATAAATGATAAAATTATTAATTATAAAATAAATGCAAATAAAACCATTTATTGTTTAGTATTGTAAGTTTCAATAACATTAAATACCATAAATCATGAATCAGTATTAAGTATAATTTAAGAAACTTTGGGACGTATAAACCTATAATCAAAATACACGGGGGACCAAGAAATATATGATCTCAATATTTGCCGGGTACAGAATGTCTGTAAAATCAAGTTTTTGATAGCAATAAATGTTCATTTACCCCACATGGTATATCATATTATACTTTTCCTAAGCATAAAATGTAGTTAGTTAAATATACAATAAAACCGCCAACCACATCCTCTTAGAATGCTGGAGCAACAAAAATGACAGAAGAGATGCCGACCTGCCAGACCAGCTCTCTAAGTCACTGAACCCTGACCCAAGCAACAATAAAAGTACCTTAGAATTTATTAATAATTCAAAACTAATCATCAAAAATTTAAAAATTTAACTATAACTAACATATATTTATTTACCATACAGTGTATAAGAATGTAAATTAATTAACCAACAATGTACAGTAGTATGTAATAATATAAAATAATGTTAGTTCAATGGCCACAGCTGCTGTGGAAATATTTTTAAACGTCTTGAGCTTGTCCAACATACTTTATTATTCCAAAGTTGGATCGGTTAAACACAAATATATATACACTGCTATGAGAATACTTTAGAAAATGAGTAATTAATTTTATAAATGTTAATAATACCTGACAAAATTCTTGTAAATAGCTTCGGCGCATTGATTTTGATTTGATTGGCGTGTCGTTATTTGAACATATTTCTATCCATACAAATTTTTAAAGTACAATTATTTATTTCAACAAGTATAATTAAATTTTAAATTAGAAATAATAATTTTAACATTTACCTGAAACGTTATTACAAGTATGCTTAGAATCTTTTAATAACAGTAGTGCCTCAGAAATATTTTGTTTAGTGAATAATGAAGGTTGTGTAGCTTCTAAGAAATTTGCTAGAAATATTTGTTCTTCGTTATCCATTCTCTCACTCAACTGATTTCTGTACTGGTCATTAGTACATTTTAATAATGCATGTAGCAAAACAATGACACATGCATAAATTGCATTGTCTTCATTATATAAGTCTTCATAGTTTTGAACTTCAAACTCACAGTAGTTTGCTGTTTAAAATTATTTTTAAAAAATATTTAATAAAAAAACTTTTGAATAAATTCACTTTCAAATCAAATAATACCTTTTATAGTGTTGTAAACTTTTGTATCATCTGTGCTCAAAGCAGAAGAACATTTCAAACAAAATCTAATTGAAAAGTCAAAATACAATTAATATTTTATAATACTAGGTTTTAATTAGAATTACAGCAATGATGAGTTGCATGAGACAAATAAGTAACTAAATGGTTCCCTAAAAATGAATTGATTAATCATGGGCTACTAAATCATGTTTAAGAGACCATTATTGATTGGCTTACTATTGATTTATTAATGTTTAGTGATTGTTTACTGCAACCCAGCATAAGTATGTTAAATCAAATAAAAATGAATATAATAGTTTATCACAAAACATTTTCTAATTTGTTAGCAATCTATATTTTAGGACTAATTAATATAATAAATGAAATACAATACTTACACATCATCAACAAATTGTTTAAATGATGTACTGGATATGAGATGTTTTGTATTTGAATATTCATTGTCATTAAATTCATCAAATAAACACATCTGAAAATTATTGTGTATAAATAATAATTAATAATAGTAATAGTAATAACAAATAGTATATGCATAATAATAGTATGTTATAATAGTTATCAAGTTAACAAAAGTAGGTACCTATTACATATTAAATGGCCATTCTACCAAAAAGTCTGGTACATATAATTAGGTAAAAGGAAAAATATAATGTGATGCACAATCAAACTTAAAATTAGTATTGATATAAATTGTAGGTAAATGATTTACCGGACAAAATTAATAAATAATCTTGTAGGTACCAATATCGGCAAGATATTGGAAAAATATATTATTTTAATTAGTTATACATACATATACAGTGGAATTTTTCAAATTAAAATAATTAATTCTAAATTAAGCTGAGAAATCATTAAAATATATTTGTTCTGTCTTTTCTAACCACAGTTGTTTGATTTAAAGAGAAATAAAAACTATAACATTCGACTTACCCAACGAAGAATAGTGCTTTCAAAATTCTCCATTTTGATTTAATATAACATCAGACACATGAATATTGAAAAATGAAAAATTAGCACGTTATTACTAATTCGATAGCCGGTAGTTTATAATAATTTTTCAGCTTTTCGGTTTCGGTATTTTGAGTACGAGACTTCGAGAGTAGTCTGTGGTACGACCGTCGACCGTTAAAATAAATACGTAAATACGTTAACCTGTTAAGCGTTATATTATGTCCGACACTTTGACGACCGACGATTACGACGAAGAACTTACTGTGTATATAGATAATATAAGTATTATGACTACGACAGTAGGACTATGGACAAGTATTACCATATTATTATTATGTATCTTGTTATGAGTGTTAATGATTACGACCATGAACTAGTGACTAGTGATTACGGCCCACTTGAACCACGAAAACGAAACAACTACGATTCACGAACAGTACGAACCATTACGTTATCAGTAAAATTAACCGTTAACGGAATTTAGCCAATGCCCAACCGGTGAATATTGGTAATGTAAACAACATAGCGTAAACAACAACAAAACCGTGTTCCAAGGACGCTGCAGAAACATACGATAGTCTTTGGAATAAACTCGTCGAGGCTGTAGTTGAAAGCTGGTCATTTTTTCGTGCATTTAAACATTGTATACCAATATTAGGTACTTATCGTGTACACATACAAAAAAACAACAACACATCATTGTAAAAATACACTCATCGCTCAGCTCAGAGTCCAAAGAGTTATTAAATATTAGGTTAAGGTAATGGTACATCGACATTTTCAAACTGTATGTAACGCAGATATAAAAATGTTGAGAATCTCTGCGATAGACGATATAGCAATTTGCAAACCACTGAGCCAGTAAGCCACACAACAGTATCAATGTTAAAATAGATTGAACGAATATACTATTATAATTTATAATGCGTATTCAGATAAACTATGTATAAAAATATGAAAAAAAAAACAAAAAATAATAACTCATAATGAAGAATTATGACTGCAAAACTGTTTGAAACAAATTACGCCATTTTGCTCCAAGTTTACCTAGTTGTAATAAACTAGCACAATATTTAGTGGCCGCTGTATATTTTATTTAGTATTGATGAATTCATTACAAGACTTTTTACAAGCAAGTTACAATTAAAAATGTATGCACACCTCCAAACTCGAATGTCGCCGGTAGGTAGGTACCCAAAAAAATAAACATTTATTTTGTTGTATTTGTGAATATATTTTTTTTTTATGAGGTATATACAATCTGTTTCTTCAGGGACAATAAGAATATGTGATATTAGAAAATATTTACATGAAAACGTGATGGGAGGAGTCAGCCAGTGGTTACATTACCCTTACTTGATAATTTTTTTTTTTTTTAATGTATAAATAGCTACTTTAATTACTTATTGAGAAGATCTCTACACCATTTCCTTCTGAGCCTCCTGGGAATCCTCCCAGGAATTGTGAAGGTGGTAAGGTTTGAAATTAAGGGGTTGGTATGAGAAGGGAGTTTTGAGTGGAAACGTTTGTAAAAGGTTACTGCTTCTTCGTGGACTGTTTTAATTTCTAGATCGGTGTGTAAAGTTAGGTTTGAAATATAAGGAGGAGAATTTATGATTTTACGAAGGATGTTATTTTGGAAGGTTTGAATTTTATTAGTGTTGGATTTTTTGAAATTGCCCCAGAGTTGAAGACCTTAGGTTCACATAGGCTTAAACAAGGGTTTATAAATTTATTAAGAGTTTAGTATTTAATGGAGTGTGTTTGTTTTTGGTAATTAGAGTTTGTAAGATGCGGAGTCGTGCATTTAAGGCAAGCCTTTTAATTTGAATATGATGAATTTGTAAATATGTTACAAAAATAATAATTATATTTTTGTTCAAGCGGATTTGGTTATGAAATTCGTTTGAACTTTTAATATCGTATTTGGTACTAGCATTGATTATAAACACATAATACTGATTAGGTATATAATAGTATTTAAAATCAATGGTACTAGGTACATATAACATATTAACATATAGTATATATATTACAGTGAGCAAATCCCTCATCAAAAATTCGATGGTAAAAAAGTCAGAAGTATAAGCACTATAAGCGCTCTTGGGTGGTGCATGGATTATATAATTATAGCCGGTTCCACTTGAAAGCATTTTTATGTAACTTGACCTAGAAATCTGCTGTCGGCTAATGCGTCAGAACGTTCACCTCACTACCTCAGATATTAATATTTTTACGTGGAAAAACAATTTGACATTAAAAATAAATCCCGAAACAGTGTTTTTCATAAGGGTTAGTCTTAGATCTTTTTCGAAGATAAAAACTAACCTTTTGCGTAGCCTAAAAGCAATGTTCATTTTACTTTTTCATGTTATACGTCATTTGAGAACATCCATTATAATGAATTCGAGTGAACACCAGATGATAGATAGTTTTGAAAGAGAAAAAATACATTTTTAGGTCATCACTAAAAAATAAAAATTTCTATTTTGTTCGTGCATAACTGCAGTCTGCAAACCATAGGTAGGTACGCGATTCTGTGATTAACATTACCTAATTTACATTATTTTATAATAATATACTAGCTGGTATCTATATTAATATATTATGATAATTATTTTGGTAGTATATTATATATTATTTGTTTTATATAATATAGGTATTAATCATTATATTTATACACATATATAAATATGTATTAACTATAAAATATATCTTGAAAAAATAATGTAGTACTTACCTTTGCCAAAGTAGGTATACCTATACAGTGGCGTAACTAGACCTCTAAAACGTGGAGTGCTAAATCTGTGAATGCATCACAGAGTTGTGGGGGGGGGGGGCAAAGCCCTAAACACCCCCCTACAACTAAACCTACAATACTCGATAAATCAAAACTTTAAAATACATATTAACACACTTCACATAAATAAAAGAAAAAAATTAATAATACTCTTTTTTTACTACAATATCAATAACATATTGGTACATTTTAATCTCATAATCTTGTTGATTAATAACTAAGATATCATACATTTTAAATCAGCATAATTTTTCTGGGTTTCATGCAGTATTTATTCAAAATAATTTCGGTATTTAGCTGATTTAATAAATCTTTTTCAATATTCAACAAAAATAAATTAGTAAACCTTTTCTGAAGCATGCTTGATCTTAGCCAGTTTTTTATCCGCCACATTGTCGAAAAACTTCGCTCACAAGTCATAAGTAGCTGCAGAGCTTATCGGAATTGTAATTGCAATTTGCAAAAGTTCTTAAAAATTTGGATTTTTAATTATTTATGTATAAAGATTAAAGATTATATAATAAGGATTTACCAAATAAAACGTTATTATACAACTTATGCGGGTTCACCAGTAATATTGCAGCCCCCTAAAGTACAGATAATATATATAGTATAATAATTAATATACTATGTAGTGCTTTTTGATGCGACCTATTACCTATCGGCTAAAAATAGATCGTGAGCAATATATTTCTCGGCAATGTATACCTTATGTAGTTATGTCCTTATCGTTAATCGTCCAACTATTATAAAAATATTCGAATACGGAATGAACTGTAATGAATTATATTATATGACTTACGACCAAATAATTATACATTTTTTTTAGGAAATTTTCGATAATTTCAAAACATAAAATTCATGGTACTTCAATGAAATAATAAAAGTTAGATTTACAAAACAAGGGGTACTACATTTTAACTTGGGGGTTCTAAAAACCTTTGTGCATCCCCTAGTTGCGCCATTGTACCTATATTATATTACATACCTGATAGTATTATTGTACTAAACAACAGAACATTGTATTTATGGTTGTCTGCGTGGAGGGAAGAACTTCAAAGTTTGAATTTTTGTGATTTAAGACTGACTCACTCAGTGATCAATGGATCATCAAAATTATAAGGTACCTACTATTCCCGTATACATTGGGATATCTATATACATTTTTACGGAGAAACTCGCGTTTAACAAAGCTCTACAAACATTAATTTTATCGATAGAGTGCAGCACATAAACTGTAATTTGTAAGATAATGTAAGTGGCATAGTGCGATTCCAGCAAAAGGGTGTATTAAATGGTGGGTGTGTGTGTGGAGGGGGGGGCGTATCGATTATCTCTTTTGGATTTTTTTTTGAACTGATTTAATTATTATAGTTTATTAACGATCTTTAAATATCATCTTTATAGCAACAGAATTGTTCTATTATAAGGCGGTTTACAAATCAATAAATATAATCATTATTTAAATATTAAAAATAATATTTATGAGTAATCTATTAATATTCTGTCATAACCTTGGAGGTGTGTTTTAGACTTAAAGGGATTGAAAGCAGTGATGTTCTGTCTTTGTTTAAGACACGTGCAACATGGTAACTTAGATATTTTTTATTTCAAACTTGTCGATTGGTCTAGTGATGTAGTACTACATAAGAATTTTGAAAACGAATTTTTCATCAAATCTACTTGAGACCAAAATGTCCCAATTTTTCGATTTATTCCCCTTTATCATTAAATGCAGAAATAAAAATTCAATTTTTTCAATTTTTGAAGAATAAATCAAAATGTGTTGGAAAGTTGATCTCAGGTAGATTACGATAAATTCATGTGCTAGGCAAAGACACAATCACCAACCAATTTATTATAGTTTTAGTGGGTAAGTACTTTTAGACTTAAGCAGAATTGTTCACAGACTGATTTTCCTTCCAGTGTTCGTCATTGTGGTCAAAAAGTTGAACTATAAAAATAGTTTTCATCATAATAATAATAATTTAATAATAAGATAATAAGATAGTCAAGAAATGTTTTCACCAAATTGCTTAACTACGGGAAAGACGTCTTCATTCCATCACCATTATATAATTATATATTTATATATCAATTATTAATGTCCTCATTTACCCCCTTCTAAAAGAAGCTTCATATCTATCCTTGTGACATCAATTTAAAATAATAGTTAATTCGGCATTGTTTTATTTCTTCAAAATAATCATACATATTTTACTGTAATAACAAATATGTAGTATTTGCAATAAGTTAATAATCCAGTTGTTAAGTTACTTATACAGTGGTCACTGATACAAATTAAATTTGAAATATTTTAAGGGTTTTTGTCAGTGCAATTATATTATGGCGCTTAAATGTATTTGGGGCACCTAAAAGACACGTTGTCAAACCCATCAAAATGTTAAAGTTATTGAACCAAATCCTATATTATGCTTAAATTATTCGTAATGCGTAACTGAGCTCCTTTTTTCACAAAGTTTTTAGTTAGGTTGCATTCGGAATTCGTAATGTTAATTACGCACATGCTTGATGTCCTCCCGAGACTTACAGGTTGACGACGTTGGAGTAACCTCCGGCGTCAATATAATGCTAAATAGATCCGCTCACTGTCTAAGAACGATAAGGATTTCCAGACCAAACAACCTGTTTAGATGAGGGCACGTCATAACAGTCAGCGATGATATATTTTATTTATATAAGCGTGTGCAAGTGCTTTATGTTATAATAATATTATATAGTAGCTATGAATGAGATGCGACACTCGCGTACGACTGCACAAGGTCTCAAACCGGAAGTTTGTCAGCACGGTACGGTTACTGCGGGAAACATAGGAGTTCGAGTCTCATACTCTCATCTGAGGATGGATTTATGAGAGGTACAGGAAAGAAGTGTCCTGGATAACTCACACAACACATAAACACATATGTATATTAGGTTTGTATGTATATGTGGGATAAATAGTGTAAGCATTCGACCGCGTTTTATAAAAACAAAAATAACAGACCGACACCGCTGCCGGAGAGCGGAATATATCCTACGCTGAATGAGTATATTATTTATTATTATTATTATTATGATCATCGTCATCGTCATAGGATTATAGGAACACATAATAATTGTCACACACACTGCGTGTCCAAAATACTGTCAGCGGCCACGTGATAGCGATTAATAACCACCACGGTCGCGGTGTCTGTATATTATAATACGCACGAGGGTTACCTAATGAAAAAAAAATTTTAACTACAAGGATAATAATATATTATTATTTATTATATATATATGCACCAAACAATACGATATTGAACTTGGGCCAAAAACTGTTTGTATTTGTGCCGCCGTGACTGTAACAGGGACGCGTTATATATTATGTTTATAATAATTATTACACATACGGATTTTTCGTTTAATATAGAAAATTCGTCGATATTGTGACCGAAATATCTGGGATATTGTGTTAGATGACATTAGATGGTGTATAATATATGATAGTAGAGTCTCGAGAATAATAATCGAAAACCACTTGAAATGTGTGATGGTAATGAAGAACCGAACGCCACCGCATGTTTTCCTGGTAAATTGTGTTTCGTAGGCCGTAGTTAACAGAAAAATTAATTTTCAAAAATGTTCAACGGCTTACGGTGTCCAGAAGTAATATGTATCTACTGATTTATTATTTTCTTAGGCGCGCATATATGGTCGAGTATTTTAATTAATCCATCATTATTATAGTAACGTAAAATACTGTAGGTATCATAAATTACTCAAAATTATTATCAGAAAGCGCATAATTTTGAAAGTGCATATTTAATATTTTAGGTATCTGGTACTAAATGTCAGAAATCAATATTTTCTATAATTTTAATTTAAAAAAAGAATAACTATACCTATGTCCAGAAAATAACTTTTTTAATGAAATTTACACTTACACATTATGTATTTTAAAATAATTATAATGAAGATTATTTATAAATACTTTAATAAGAACCTGAAAACATTTCAATACAATTTTAAAATAAACATACATTTAAAATTTGATTTTATATTAAAATCAATGAGAATAATTTGATAGTATATCATATCGTGAAACGTGGTCGCAATTAGTTAGAAAGTTTGACAGAATAGCAGGTAACTTAAAAATTGTATAACCCACCGAATATTATAGTCTATAGAATTATATTTAGTACCTACTTGAGTGAATGATTAAATTTGGTGTTTGGAATTAGATTTCGATAAGGTAATTAATTGTTTAAGTAAGAATAATTTAGTATCTGAGACAACAAGGGTTCTATAATAATTTAACGTAATACACAAATCATGTATACACCCTAAAATGAATGGATATTTATTTAGTTACCTATTCAAATGTAGAAAAAACTTAATAATTATAGGATTCAAAATAAACAAAATTAATGAATGGTGCAGTTAAAGAGATTTAATTATTTAACCATTCAATTTGAAGTTTGAAGAAAAACTCATGAATTGTTAATAAATAATAAATACACACAACGTCATAATAATTAAGAATATTTTCTTTAAATACGTATTTTCAATTGCAAAATTATGATCAAACGGCGTTGTAGATAGGTTACTAATAGTACATCATTAGGTCGGTTCGTTACTTAATATTCTAGATTAAATTTGATTTGGTTTTATTTGTTGTAATTCAAAAATCAATAATTTTAAAAGACTTAAAATTTTCACAAAATATTTATATTATCATAATCTAGATTTTAGAGTCTTATAGTAAATAAAAAAATGTTAGCTTTTTTGTTATTTATATTTTAAAGATATTTTTTTATTGTGTATAATCAATTCTTTTTTGTGAGTAAAAAAGTTTGGAAATTTAATATAAAGTTCCTCATGAGTTTTTCTGTCTACAATTAAAAAACTTATAGTTCACATAATGACGATATATTTTTATAAAAGCGTTTAAAGATCAAATATTTACAAAATTCTCCAAAATCACAAACATATGTAAAGATATATCCTAGTTAAAACTTTGACATTTTTAATTTTGTATATAATGTTTTACATTTTAATTCATTGTTTTCCCTCAACAATTTTCGCATAAACTAGGTACGTCAAATAATAGTGAGCAATATTGAAGTTAACATCGTCTATTCACACGTAAAATAACGATTTATCCTTAATTTACACATGAAACCGGTTTATACAGAAACAAATGATAACCCCGATTTGTAACTCTGCTAAAAATATTTTAATGAACGAATATCATTAAAAGCGAAAAGGATTATTTTAGAAATAAAAAATTACACTATTATAGAAGTTGTTATCACTTATCGTAAACCATTAATAAGTAGTCATAATTCTTAGTATACATACAATAACAAAGGTACAATATTAATTACTATACCTACTTTATTTATTGAATTAAAGGTTATTATAATATTAGTACTTGCTACTATTTTAATGTGATAGAATAAACGTCAGGCTAAGTTTAAATAATCTAAGATCAAGTTATTAGTTTCATTAAAGAAAAATTAAATGAAAAACCGAACTGCGTACACTTCTTTCAAATTACCATTTTAAAATACGAAAAAAATATAATGTTCATAATTTGACTTAATAATTAAATTTTAATTTTGTAGAATTAAAAATAAATTGTCTTATCCTAAATTTCTTTTGCATAGCAGTTTGTATATCTAAAAATAATGTTCATTGTTTTATAACTTTATTACTATTTCACATTATGTAGATGGAATAGTACGATTACAAGACTATATGCACAAGTTGTTATGACAAGAGACACTGTAGGGATAAAGGTGTGTCAGAGTAGTTATAATAATAAAAAAATGTTTGAGCAAAGTATTAAACAGATTATTATTTTATGAATCATGACCGGAATGTTAAACAACACCTTTGATTTAAACTGTGTGCGTTACTCGAATCAGTGAAATTCTATTTTTAATCATCACTATTTCAAATAACTTCTTTCTTTTTTTTTAGTCTTCTTTTTGTCTCAAAATGTACGAACGATTGTTTTAATTATTATTGATCACGATTTTAATAGCAGCTTATTAAGTTTTTTAAGACATTTTACAATCATGTGTTTTTTAATTTTTGTGTTTCTGCTATCACTTTTATACATACAACAATGTACACATATTGATAAAATTACTTAGTAGCCAATAAAAAATATAAAAAAAATAAAAAAGTACAGTCTATTATTTTGTATGAATATTTCGGTAAGATATACATGCTAATGTAATCCATTAGTTTTGTGTTATTATATAAAGTGTATGAATCAGGACTTACTAGTTCTTTCAACCCACAGAAATGTTTGTAGGACTATCTATAAGGGTCTTTCATATAGAGGAAGGATATAAAGATATGAAATCATAAAAAGAGGAAATAAATATAGTATATAGTATATACACTTGTGATTTTACTATATTATAAAAGTATTTTCGTCATAAACCCCGGAAATGGGATCGTAAAGTTAGGACGGTAATTTTATTTATCTTTTTACGAACACCCATTATGCCAGACGAGTGCCACGGCAATGAAGTTCGTTTTGTAGTGATAGAAAATCTACATAAAAACGGCGACTTTTAAAAAACTCATTTTGTTTAACGCCTGTGCAGCAGCTAAATGCAGTGAAAGTTTTATGCTAACACTTGCGAGTGGATCAATTAAATTTCACAAAGTGTAGAGAGATAAATCGATTTACTGAAATTGTTCACATATTATTTGCTATAAATTGATGCAGTAATAAATAAAGAGGATATTTAAGTTAATAATATTGTAATCGTTTGATGAAATATTGAATACATTTATAGTTGTATTTGTTAGTACAATTTACACACATTAAATTAATTGGTTCTGTTGTAGTTCATTTTAATAAAAAGTAAAAACAGATTGTAAGCATTGAATAATTGCAAGAAAAAATGACGCATATATTTTTGATGAAAAATAATCTTAATGACTAAAATAAATATAATATAAACATGTTGATAGTAAAAATAAAATTGATTCAAAGACGATATTTTCAATAAAATAATAATAATTGTTAATTATAACATAATAATTTCATTCCAGTTGAGCAATATAAAAATTATTTAAAAATATAGTACGATGTCAGTATACTATTTTCCACACTTAAAAACTTGATAATTTAAATTATAATTGAATTATCAGTAAAACAAATTTTAAATTTTTAAATAATGCCAAGTCATATTTGTTGAGGTATCGTATTATGACTTTCTGTGTAGTAAAAGAAACATTTTACTTGTAATTGAACAATTTTTACAAACAAATAAGTGAAATTACTAATTACTTTATATTTTAAATTCCAAGCAGAGATTCGTTCAAATGTATTGGATTTTGCAATGATGTGTAATTATTGTTCTCTGTCATAATTTGCTTGGTTATTAAAAATCTTCGATTTTAAATAATGAGGGTGGTTTTTGGTAGAAAATTAGATCAGGTTGATGCTTTTAGTTGTCAAATGTAAAAAATTCCTAATAACTACTTATCAAAATAACCTGGGAAACTTGTCTCTAAGCCTCTAAAGTAATTTATTTTAAAATTAGCAATACAATAGGTTGATTTCATTTTTTCCAAAAATATTTCATTCAAACAGGCCATTGTGTGTACAAAGTAAATAAGTACTTTCAGTATCAATTTTGTCAAAAAATGGTTTTGTGCGAAAATTCCCGGTTATTTATTATTATTATTTTTTTCTTAACGCTTTCGAAAACTATTAGAAATTTTCAATTTTTACTTCTCAAAAGTACCAACTATATTCAATTTTCTACTAAAAAGTGCAGAAACCACATTAAAAATAAAAAATTTTATAACTGTTTTGACAATGGTATTACAAATTTATCATAAAATATAATTAGTATAAATATAGACAATAACCTAACCCGAAAAATGGTCTTTGCTCATAATCGTTTTTTGAATGCAATGAATATCATTGAATTCAAATTTAACACATATATTACAGTGTTTAACTCTTAAACAATCACTGTACCTACTTTTTCTCTTTTTTAAATTCAATTTTGATTATTTTTACAATACAAATTGTATTTTATGATAAATAACTATTAGGTACAATTAATTAAATAGTCATTTTTCGCTTATACAAGAAAAACCATTATTAAAATAATTAATTGCTCATAATAAATAATGAAAAAATGTGTTATAATATTTAGGAGTTATCTACCTTATTATTACCTAATAGTATAATACATGGCGTATTATAGTAATAATATGTGGATAAAGTCTTATTAATGAACCAAATAAGTATCAATCTAGAAAGAACGACTTTAATCTCTTAGAAAAAAACGCAGCAACGTGAATTAATGTTGGGAAAATTAAACTGATCCGAATAATGCATTGCCATAATTAATAGTCAGAGTTTTTGAAACACTAATGAACCTCGAAATTCATCCTGGCCTCGCCAAGTCGTTTAATCGCTACCTCACCCACTCTTCTGTTTAGCCTTCCTCAACATTGATTGTCTAAGATGTTTCTTTTTGAATAATATAATAAAAAAAAATTTGGTCATGTTTTTTAATTAAAGTTAATTACTTTGACAAAAAACTTTTCTGTCCATTTAACAACGGGCCATTTTGGTACTCTCGCCCTCGTTTCCATTAATGGAGGGTTGATTCAGAGTTGGCGGCTGTTCTTGACGTATAAATAATACGAAAAAAAGGGGAAAAACTAAATTCTTGCCAACATGACTGGGTTTTCTTTAATCTCTGGTTTTGAAAAGGAAATAATAAGGCAACTAAATAAATACTATAGACAAGTATCAAATTGTGTTTATAAGTTATTATAAGGTGTATACTGAGTATAATGTTAAAAAGGTCCACGTTATCATATTCTAAATAAAAGGAAAATATAAAATTGTATATATTTATACAGGTAAGTAAATGCTACAATGTTATGTATGTTATAAAAATCCAAATGGCGTAAATTTATTTAATAAAATAAAAACTGTTTTTTTCCCCGAAAGTTTTTAATTTTAATTTTAAAACTAAAAACATCACTTAAAAGTTATAACCACTTAAAAGACCAAAACTATGCTCAAAAACTGAAAACAGAAGTTTATATACTTTTTTATTGTGTGTAATATTATACTCAAAGTACTTAACTAACTGGAAAAGTCAACGTATTTGTAAAAAGGCAACCAGTCCCATAGAAGTCTTAATTCTTAAGAATTCAATATAAAATATAATAATAGAAATGTTGACATAAAGTTATTGTTTTGTTTAGACAGATTTGACATTTGATAAATATTATAGGTGCTGAAGAATGAAATTAACTTCAATGAAAATTAATATTCAAGTGTTTTTTATGGAAAATTAGTGTAATATTTTTAATTCACTATTACAGACCAATTTTTATTTACGAGCTTTGTAATTTTTTCGCTTTATTATTTACTTTATTTTTCTATTTAAACAAATATGAATTAATTAAATTATATAATGATTTACATGGTTAAGTAATACAAATTTGTGAGAAAAAAATTACGTCATTCATGTTTATGTTAAATAGTTACATGTTTCTAATATTGTCTCTGCAAAATCTTTTTCAATTTTAATTAGAAACGTTGGTTGGATTTAATTTACTTTACTGTTAGCAATAGAATTAAACAAATGGAACCCTAAAGCAGAGAACGGGGTGAAGAGGAAGTTTGAGAACTAAGGCAGAAAATTCTCATGGATGTTATAAGATTAGAAAATAAATCTATAATAGAATCTGGGTTAGATATTTAATGTCGTAATTGATCAGATAAATATTTTTCAGGGTTGTAACTCATAAATAATGTCCAAGTAAAATATTTTGCCAAGTTATGTGTTTATTTGGTAGAATCCCAAACAGCTAGGGACACAGCTAGTAAACGGTTAAACTGAGTTATACAGTTGTAATGTATTAAATTTAATTCACAAAGATTATTAAAAAACATATTAACCAAATAAATTGTAATTTTTACTTTGAAATGCTATTTTATACGAACTCCAAATGAGTTTCTTAGAAAAATCATGAATATTAATAAATATTAAGCTAACCTATAAACTTGTTTTAACGATTTAGATTATACGACAAATACGTATGTTACGAAAACTAATTTGATTTGACTTCGAAATAGTACTTCTGTATACTTACTGACTGCTGATCATTAATTTTATTTTGATATTTATTAACGATTGAATGAATATAGTATAGGTTAGAAAATAATGAAAGTTATGTATTTATTAAATTATGTTCAATTTTTTTTAGAGTTAATCTTTGATTTCAAGTTTTTTCTGTTTTAACTTTTTAAGGATTTATGACTCATCATCACTTGATCAAACTGCTAATTATTTCTTCTACATCTATTTGTCAGTACATTTCAAGTATAATTCTGTATCATAAATAAACATACCATTACATAACATTCATTTTAAAATCTTAATTTATTTTTAAGACATTATTCTAGTTATCCCTATTCGTATCTAGGTTTCTTATTATCGCTGTGCCATATTATCGTCTCTTCTTCGCCTTCATCCGTTCTTTTCCGTTTAATCGCTTTATATTGGCTGTATTCTTCTATTATTATGTCCAGTTTTAGAATATTTAATTTGAAATTGTATTTTTTTATTGGTTTACTCGTAAACATATTTAAAATAAAAATCTTTTTTTTTTATAGAATTGGCTAGATTTTTTGAATGAAATATTCTCAGTATTAAAACGTCTTACTAAAAACTAAAAAGTTAATACAATTTTAACTTATATGATAACTTATTTATAACTTATTTATATTATTTTGTAACTATGTAGAGGACTGTTGTAGCCAGTTTAGGTACTTATGAAATAGTTGTTATAAAGTCAAAGACATTAAAAATAAATCTAGGGTATAGAATATATATTGTTAATATTATATTTATTATTTATTTATGTACATTGCACATATTACAATTAAACTACAACCTACCGGTATCTATTTCATAATATTAATGCGAGTCTAATTTCTAATTGGTTCGTTATGGTCATCTATTTGTCTAAACTATGACGACTCACCAATTTACTACCACCACTGGCACTACATACGATTTTTTTTTTATTCAGAGGACAAACTGTTTATGAAAAAAAGAAATCGAACGTCCTCCACGTGGCGTTTGAGGTAAAAATACAACAAGAACTACGACGTTGACGGCCAAGGCAACGATAGAAAGACGCGTGCGCGGGTAATGGTTTTCCAAAACCGCCGTACATAATTAATTCTCTTTTCTCGTCGTCGTCATCTTCGTCGTCAATAGCTTTGTTCACTCAAATAACTTGAGGGTTAGAGTGAATTAATATCTTTCGCGTATCGAAACGAGGCTGTACGCTAAAAATAAATACGCACGTTGGTCGGACGTTGTTAATGACGTACCTCTCTGGACTGAACTCTACAGACGTAATAAATTTCGATTTCGAAACGAATATATCTCTTGTAATAGCGTATAGTTTTGTTTCTATCCGTTTGTCTGTTTGTCTCTCTCCGTCGCTTAATCTCTGTCTCTGTCTGACTCTGTTCTTCGTCTCTTTCTATCTCTTCCACATGCATGCTATACGCACTTTCTCGCACAACCACGCTATGTGCAGGGGACCAACATATCACAATTGATGGTAAAGTATCATTAGCATATTATTTTGTGACTCGTTAACGCTATTGTCCCAAATTTAGTCGATCTCTTTTTTTTTTGTATGTTACTTATCAGCTCAAGGTTAACAGTCAACATTTCAATCAATCGAATACATTTTTTTATTAAAGCATTAGAGATTTTTAGGTAACTTTCAGAGTTAGTTGGACATAATTCTTGACGACAGTTCCCCTCCCTTACTGTTATATTCGTCGTAAACATCACTTCATAAATATAATTATCACAATACAAATAAAAAAATTTAAAAAAAGTGACCAAGTAGGTAACGGTTGTACCGTACATTGGGTGTTGAGTATACCACGTCATTCACTATCGAGTAGGTGGAGTGGCGCTGAACTCATAGCGTTCGTTTCAATTTTTAATTGGGAGATTCTTAAAAAGTTGTGGTGGTATAAAATTTTAGACTTCGTTTCACAAGAGTTCTGTGCCTCTGAGTAGGCTACTGTAGTGGATGTGTTAAATTATAATTCAATGATGGATCATTGCATGTGCAAAACGAGCATGAGCAGAGATTGTTAGCGTATACTTAAAAGGATATTTTGTCATAAATTAATAATGTTATAATAATTTATTGTTCTTGATTATATGACAAATTTTGCCAATATTTTAACTTCAAATGATAATAAGAAAACATTGTGCTGATATATTTTTAAATTGATACACAAAACGTATACATCTTGTAGTTCATTTCCAAGCGTTTTTCGGGAGGTTAATAATTTTTATCAAAAATTATATAAAAAGAACTAAAAAAAAAAAAATAGTCGTAGTTCAATATTTCAAGTTTCTACTATTTTTAGTTTATTAAGATAACAAAAATCATATAATATACATATGCAATATATATAGATATACTCAACACTTGATCAATTATCACTCCTAAAAAATGTGTGTATAGTACTTATTATATTTAATTTTTTTTAAATTTCCAATGAAAAAAACTTTGTTAAATGTTGTGTTATATTTTGAACCTTTAAATATTAAAATAATATGCATTATATAATGCATGTTTAATTGTAGATATTAAATCAATTATAATTTACATGCTATTGACAAATTTTGTCAATATTTGAACTTTTAAATGTTCACAAAACAAATTGTGACTTTAAATTGTTGTCATTCTTGATATGCTGTGAGGAAAACTTGTTAGAAACCTTGAATTCAATTTTCAATTTTTTAGTTTACATAAACCGAAAAAAATTTAATTTTATGTAACTATCTATGAATTTTTTCATCTATATGTAATATATATATATATATATTAACATGTATAAAAAAAATATAAAAATATATCCATCATTCTAAAATACATTTATACATATACCTAATATAAATATAAATACTTACAGCATCCATACTTCTTAGTTTTTAAATAATTATTTCGAATAAGTTATGACTCTATGTGCTTTTTTTTTTCGAATTATACAACCACAATTAGATGATTACAAACAAATGGTAAAAAATCATAGATAACTAAAAATATATAAAATAAATATGAATATATACAATTCAGAGTCCATATGGATATAAATATAAATATTAATAAAATAAAAATAGAAGGATGCAATTATTGGTTAACAGATATAATTAGTGATATAAATGGAATTTATTGTAGTTTATGGTAACATAGTTGTCTGATTTCAATGTTTGTTTTTGTTTTAGCTTTAGATAACCCTTGACCAAAATCTTGCTACTCTGATAGCATTTGGATTTGCATACAGGAGATCTTCTTTCGTACATGAGAATGGGCAGCTTTGGCAGTTCAGTAGATGTTCCATGTTTTGTTCCATGTTTTGTTCCACTCTATGTGCTTATAGATATATACTGTTAAATTCTTAAAACTCAAAATGTGAAAAAGCATTAACAATTACAGTTATTATTATTATACACGGTCAATAGTCATACTAACTAAATTATTCCCTTTATTTTTATTTTGTATACAATTAAAATTATTAATATCATACGAACAAACTTAACGTTCCTAACAAAATCGTGTTTGTTTTAAATATTTTATTTTATGTATTCACGCGCGTACTATTAATTCAAAATTAATATCACAAATGTATGATACATCGATATAATTAGTATACAGGTTTTAGATATTCGATAATCCAAAAATTTCAAGTCTATCATCAAAAAATGCATGATGGAATCGACTTTAAACTATAAATTCGTGTTCTTGTGGAGCGAAGCGTACCTATGGAAACATTATACTGATGAGTGCATTGTTACATCCTGCAGGTAGTGCAAAATACTAGGCTAGGCGTCAGATATACATAATATATAAATAGATGGTGTGCATGCTATGCATTATTATCTACATAATTATACACTCTCTAAGCCTTTCAAAATTTCTTATGTATGGGGTAGTATCAGTGTAAGTACGACCCTTGAAGGATATTATAAAATAGATTTTCCGGAAGGCCTCAGTCGTTCCCACCAATGGGATATGCACGCACGTGTGTGAGCCATTAAACACATTGACGTTATTCAGCATCCCCCGGAAGTCATGGGAACTGTGCGGGTTCATTAGTATCGAAGTTACGAGGGTATTACCAGTCAAAGGGAACCACCTTGGTTTCCCATAAATTCATAAGGATTGGCCTTAGATTCGCCATTAGATTAAACGAGTATATAAGCACGGTGTACTCGAAGGGACCAATTTGAAAAACGATACATTTAGATTAAAGTGTTAATATATTGATGCTTTGGAGTCATTTGTTTTATAAATCTTTTAAATTGCTGTGATCACATGTAATCGTATTACTCTGTAGAATATTACAAGGCATACAATAAAACTTAATGGTATATTACATCCCATAAAAATATAAAAATATTTGATTTTACTTATAATTAAAATGTGTTTTAAACTAAAACTATAAGTTAGTGTTTGTTAAATGTAAATAAATGTGTGTTTCAGTGTTTGTAAGCTATTATACCTACACATTGTCAGCTTTTAATATTATGTAGTATTGTAACACTTAATTTATTATACTAAATTTTAATAAAAAAATTGATAAAAACAATTTTTACATTGCTCAAGTCATGATGTATGCAGTTTATAATATTTTTTAAGGTAATACTAGCTGTATGATATATGCATACGTAACCGATAGATTTATTAATCTGGTCGAATATGGAATATGCATTCTACGCACAAGATTTCAATATTAGCAACAATTGTTGTTGACTTGTCGTCTTTATCACACTACCTAGTACTTTATTAATAGGGACGAAAAAAAACACCCATGTTGGACTTGTGGTTTGTTTAGTCGTAAATATTAAGTTAAAAGTGATTGAGATAAACACTATCCAACCAATTGATAACATTTTGTTCGTTATGTTACGATTTGATGAAATCACGTTCTGATAACGCAATTTTGGCACAGAGTTGTGGTAACAGCGGTTAGCAGTGATTTACATTTAGCAGCACTTAGAAACGTTTACCACGTGGGTGGTTATTCGATATTATCACCGTGGAATTATTTATCGTGTTTACGAATCAACTCGTTATATGCGCGCACCCCTCTTGTGCAGTTTTTCCGACTTTAATTTGTGTTTTCTTCGTTAATACCGCCAATACCGGCATCGTAGCTATTTCACAAAAAAATACGTTCATGTAAAATCATCAAACGGTGAAAAAATGGAGATAAACAAGTTTTTTGAATTTATTCAAAATCCAAAATTCCGAATTTAATTTATTTAATTAATTTAATTTAATTTACATTTAATTCATCGAATTAGTAAATCTCTCTCCTCCACGTACAGCTGACGTTGCCGTAGTAACACACACACACACACACACACACACACACACACACACACACACACACACACACACACACACACACCACAGGAGGAATCTTCTGCTGACCGAGCAAATGTATTTGGGTCACGATTAGGCCTGGTGCAGCTTTCTGGCCTGGAACTATTCCAGCTAATTTCTCTCCAGACAATGTTTTATGGACAATCGGTGGCCGCCGGGGTGTGTAGTTAAATGCGCGACACTATTTTTGGACCCGAGATTTATTGAAACGCCTACAAGATAAAAGCCTTATTTTCTTTTCAAACGACCCAAATCCCCATAGCGGCATTTATATATTGAAAAAAATATACATACTACGGCTACGAAGAGGATTGCAATAAGAGTGAAAGAGAAGATAGGAGGGAGGGAGTCGATGAGACTACAATCCTATTTGTCGGGGTCCACCGCCGATCGGCCGTCCCGGAAATAGAATAATACTCTAATCAGAAATAACTCTCGAGTAATGAACGAAATACCAGCACAAATACATTTCATGGAATGGCTATTCGTCGGAATTATTGTCTTTGACGCTCAATTTGTCCCTAATAACTAATTTATTTTTGATGGAAATTTGAAAAATACATTTTATTCTGTCTGTCGACACTGTTTTCTTGGCTTACTTTTTTCAGAAGAAAAATTAGCTAAAATAAAAACGTTTTTATAAGATTTTATTATTTTTAAACTGTACCAAAATAATGATTTGATTTACAACCACACAACTTTAAACAGTCCACTTAGTGTGAGAAATAATATATAGAAAGTATTCATAAGTTCTTAAACTTTTCAATTTATTTGAAATATATGGTACATTTATCAATATTTTGAATTTAAACTTTTAGATTTGTTTAATATTTCTTTGTTACATTTACAGTCCTATTTGTATTCACATTTCACAGGAAGCTGTGAAGTAACAAATTATAAGACCACAAATAAAATTACATAATATATAAATATCCAACAGAAAAAAAGTATGTAAAAGGAGAGCTGTCGAATTCATACTTTTAAAAATAATGAAGAACATGATTTTAATACGAATGAATCCAAAAATGAAGACGGCGTTGCCAAATTGATTATGATGTATTATTTATTTGAATTGGTTCGTAATTTAGCTGTACGAGAAACCGCTAATACAATTCAACCATGATATCATAAATGAAAAGTATAAAAAAAAAATACTTTGATGGAGGTAGGTACACTTGAAAACTCTAAATTGCAATAATAACAATTTTAATTTTAATTTTAAAAGTATGATAATATTATGATACCTATTTCCAATAATTGATGGATATTTTTGTACTTTTCAGTTATTGTATTATTTTACATGGTCATCAGATTGATAAAAAGTAAATATAATTGTTTCATCTTATTCATCTACGGTTAAGTAGTTGAGTGACGGTCGTTGCCGACGACTCACTGTCATTGGGCAAATAAAATAAGCAAGTAAATTATTGGAAAAGAAAACCTCCTAATTAATACATGTATATACGAGTAGTGATTTGGTTGGTATTTTATTTTTAATTATGTTTTATTATTATTTATAATGAATATTAGTCTATTAAATGTCAGATGTAATAAATTAATTTCATTGTAATTGCTTATACATTACATACAGCTGATATGGATAACCCAGACTGTTTGAATTATAAGTCACCACTAAACACAGCGTAACTTACAGAACTCGTAATAATGATTAATAATTATAATTTATATTATGAAATTTAAAATATTTGTGGTTATTTTGACCTACGATATGACAGTCCACTGTTTCAATAAATAACGATGTTTATCGATTTTTATACTGACTATACCGTATATTAATATCAACTTGGAGCATATATAAACAAATAATTTAAATATTTTTTCCGAATATCTCTTACTTATTATATTCGTATCAGGTCTATATTATCAAATATTTTTAGTAAGTACAAATAAAAGAACAGGGTTTAAATTATTAATGTTTTAATAAGTATATATATTGGCACCGGACAGGCTTCAATGATCAGAAGTGGGTGGTGTTTATTACTTATTGCTACACTTAGTATATAGCAGGGATGGCAAACCTTTTGAACACTGCGTGCCCAAAATTACCTTTTTTTTTGTAGAGTGTGCCATGAAAAAAATATTATATTTTTTTATACTATAATTTGATTGTTTTAGTATAAAAAGGTTAGTTTAGGTACTTACATAATAATAATAATTATAATAATATATATAATTGTTGAGCTATATTAGCTGTTACATAAAACTATAATGAAACAAAAAAAAAAAAAATTATAATAATATTGCTTTGTAAATTATTTATTTTAATGTGATTTTTGTTATTAAACACTTGATGCCAATTCGTTGATATTTGGTTTATTATTAGTAACTTTTAATAAAGTACACGCGGCACTGCATTCATCAGTTAATCGTTAATGGCCGACAAAAGCCATATGCTTTTTACCTATTACCTATAATATTATTAATATATGATAGTAAAAATTTTCACGTGCCCACAAAATGTTTTCGCGTGCTATGGATTTGCAATCCCTGGTATATAGTGAGTAGATGTAGGTCGTTGAACAGTAATGTTGTGTTTTTTTTATTTAAAAGTAATGCTATATCATTGAATTTAAAAAACGACGAACAATCAGAATTTCAAATATTTCTTATAAATGTGCTTGTGTTTTCGTATTGAAATAGACTTTCTTCATTTATAAAAAGTGTATTCAGACATATAAAGACATACAGAATTGTAAGCTTAATAAATACATCACTCCGATCAGAATTGAAAAAAAAATTATGCTGATAAAATAAAAATATACTATTTTAATTTTTAATGAGTAATAATAATAGTAATAATAGTAATATTCAAATATAAAAGTTTATTATTCCAATAAAATAGTTAATGGAAAATAAATTATCGAGTTTGTTTTTTTTATTACGTTAAAAATGATTACAAATTCAATTAACCAAGTTAGTATTGATTTTTATTGATTTCATGATAACGAAATAAAATATTAAAAATATTGATAGCGACATAGATGGTTGATTTTTTTTATGTTTAAGATAAATTCGCATCAATTTTCATTCAATTTGTATTGCTCATAATTACCCATGTAATCTCTCACTGAGCTTAATTAATAGGTAATAACAATTAAGAATAATATGCTCTTATTCATATATATGTAGTTTATATTACAACTCGTCGTTCCACCCGATGCCTGAAAGACATTCTTTATATCCCAAATTATATAGTCATATAGTATATTAATCATAGTATATCTGCCGCCCACTTATTATTTTTGTACCTGCAGTTGGCGTACTTGCGAATAAAACATTTTTCGAATATCTTATTTGGAAATACTTGTCGGTATTCCCTTCCAGTGTACTAGGATATAGAATTATTTAAAGGTTTATAACGAACAATATTACAACAAAACTTAAAATAGCTGTCCTTTAATAATAATAACTATTCATCGGAATAAGCAATTGTTGACCGATAATATTCTGAGAGAATTTGTTTGCTTGCTATCCAGAGTCCCGGGCTCTCGAATGAATGAATAAAATCACAACCATTTTGGGAGAATTTCAGACATTCGCATTCGTTGGTCATGACTCATGATACACAATCTATATGTGAATTATCCAATAAACGGTTTTTATTTTTGTTGAGTTGTATACCTATTACCTATATTTTTGTATGATAGTCATAGCATTTATTTTGGCTTGTTACACGATAGATGGTAATCTGCGCCAACTTAGGTACTTGTAATTTGCACCACCAATAGGTACATTTAAAAGTGTTTAATATATAAAAATATAAAATAACAACCTATAATTTACACCATATCTACATATAAATTTTGGTAATATGCGCCCCGACAGACAACGTAACGGAATATATGTAATCTGCGCCATAGTTTAAATTTCAGTTCTTGTAATTTATCTGATAAAATTACAGAGATCAATTAATAGAACACATCAGTTAAAGCACACACGACATGAATAAATATCACGGACTATTAAATGAAAAATCATTGGGAATTAGATAATATATAATATTCTTGATTTTTACATATTTTTTTTTAACTGAATAATACCTATAGCTTATCGTCTGAATTTACGATATCTACAATTATTGCAATTAGCTTATGTACATTATTTATTTTTCTTCAAGTATATTTATTAAAATTACCTTTACTGATGAATGATTTTAAATACATATTAATAAGTCGAATAAAAAACTTTTTATTAATTATTTTTAAGTTATGAAAATTACAATTTTATTTTTTTGCTATTTTTGGTGAAAATTGCGCAGGCTCGTTATAGTATTATTCTGTAAACAAGATGTTTAGACACATATGTATATTGCTAAGCATTCATAAAAATATGAAAATATATAAATAATTTGAACTCTCAAAGTCTCAAAGCTATTTTCTAGGTATAATATTATCACTGCTTGAATAGTGTACTAACTATACTAATATATTTAAATGCAGCCGTTGTGTTCCTGTCATACGATGTTTGATTATTATATGTATACTGTATAGTATGAGCATAGGGAAAGACTTTGATTTTAGACTACATTTATAGATCAGATTAAAGTGTCTCGGAACACATGGCGTGACAATTTATTAGAATAGCAATCAATATGAATATTTTCGTTAGCAAATAATTAAACGTCTTGAATATAAAATTAAAACTGTAAGACTATACATATAGCCGTTAGTTTTATAAATTATTAGTGCACGTAATAGATGGCTTGTAAAGTACTTTATTTTAGGGGAACTTAACATTAAAATTTTTAAGAAAAACAAATATATTTTTATTTTTTATATAAATCAGGTATTAAAATAGAAATAGGCATTTTAGAATGAGATTTAATCTCTACCCTACATATACGCCACGTGGCTATAATTATAATGAAGGCATTATTGTGGCAACGACCAATCTTATTCTGTGGTTATTTTTAAAATTATAATGATGAAATATAACAATTTAACATTATAACCACATAATGTATTGTAAAATATTAAAGTCTATTTCTGTACAATTTTGTATACATCGTATATATAAACACATAGGCATCATAAACTAATAAATTCATAAAATTATCAAAGTAGATTTTTTTATACCTTTTTTACTTTTGAGTTTTGGGGCATTTTACTCTCTGTATACTTAAATATGCAAAATACAATTATTTTGTAATTTTCTCATGACTTTATAAATTGCATTTAGGTATAATAATGAATCAAGTCTACTCCATTATCTCTCGTACAGCTTTTTAGAGAACAATGAAACCATATACAAACAAATATCCATTATTGAATGTATGGAAATCGGGTTAATGCAAACTGCAAACGCGTGAGCCATTGGCATCTGTTGCCACACGCTCTTGGTATACGTTAAGATTGCATTGAAGTAAATAGATCTGGAGTAATTAAAGGGTTAATTTTAATTCAAGTGCACTTTTGTTTATACTATAAACGTAGGAGAGGGAAAAGTGTTATATACAGCGCACCATTAGGCATTAGTTGTTAATAAATATAATATAGATATCAGATCAAATCCCACCACAAAAATAATTCAAATGTACTAGCATTTAATTACATTATAATTATCTTGCAAGTTTTTCTATGATTTTATAAGAATCTTCTATGGTTAATAATGTTAGATATATGTATATAGTTTAAGTCAAAAATGTAATTATTTCAAATGCAGTCAGTTTTTTAAAAAAAATTCCTGTTATACGTGTGTACAATATAGTCGTATAAAAATTAAGATTTAGTAGCTATAAATATACAATAATAATTAGTTGACAGCTCTTGGGTATCATCAACTGTCACATATCTTGAATGTGCCTACGAATTCATTGCTTAGAACAGGATATAACATCAGAGCTCATCAGAACTCAAGTTATGATGATGGGAAAATATTTGGCTTAAATCCCAATTTTATTAATAGTGTCGTGTAGGGTAAAGTAATATTGGTTCTTTAAAAATTGAGATGTAATTTATCTAAGTAATTATTTTTTTACTGTCTAGAGTTTCTTATAGTTGGTTTGCTAAAAAATATGAGTAATATTTTCTCATTGTTCAAAAAAAAAGATATTAAATAAATATATAAGGAAGCAGAAAAAAATAGCTAGCAATGCACAAATACATTTTAATATTTGGTAGTCCATATTTCGGATTTCCATAAATGATAAATCTCAGTGAGTGTAATCATTTATCATAGTAGAATTTATAATAATATAGTTACGTAGTATAAATACAATTTAATACTCTATCTACAATATTATCTATAGTGAATATTTGATTTGATCGAACGTACTTATGTTATAATAGTCATATATTTTTTTAAATACGACAAGATGATATGTATTTTTGTTTATTATTTAGTTCGATTTTAACAAAAAACAAATAAGTTACGTATTGTAATTTATAATATTCGATGATAAAGTGTATGTGGTGTCTATAAATTGTTATAGCGAGAGTTGATGATCTTAAAAATTATGTTATTTTCGAGTATTTCAATACGAATAACTTTTTGTAAGGTTGGATGACACTTTTATGCAGACACTTCACCATATAATTGTAAATACATTTTAATATTTTAAAACTTTGAATTGACTTATTCATTGTATCTAGACGTTATTTTTATCGAGTATTAAAGACTACCGGAAACAAAAAATCGTATCTTTAAAATCATAATGTGAGCGCATCCTTGTTTATCGAATAGTTACAGCCTTAAACACAACCAGACGTTTAAAAAGTGTTTAAAGACATTTCGTATTTAAAGCTGATATTTAATAAGGAAAAACATCAAAGAAGTTTTTGGTTCCAGACACGCAAAAGAAACAAATTGGATTACAGGCTGCAGTACTTTGTATTTCGGAGTGTAATTCAAACGCACACCCAAAATGTCGAATAAAATAATCCTTGCATTAGGCATTCACCGAGAAAATTGTTCTAAAACACCACACTTTTGCACTCTGTTACACGTTATTTCTAGTAAAGCGGCATGGAATAAAAAAAAAAACAGTAACTAGATAAATATAATAACTATTATAATAATAATTATTGTTGACACTATATTTCATCATTATCATCATCATCATCATCATCATCATCGTTGTCGTACGCATGAAGTTCTGGTGGGACGAGAAACAATTATTCCGTATCGAAGTATTTTAACGTAATGTGTCGTGGATCATTAATCAAAATCAAAATTGCCATATCTGAAGGGTGGGGTCGAGGTGACACAGACGCGTATCAACCTGACGCATTGGCCGAGGGTAACTATTAAGTATTATTGTCATCGGCAAGCAATTAGACGACGACTGAGATTCGAAGCGCACCGCAGGGACCTACATGCTCATCTCCACCACAACCGTCGGTGCACCGGACATACATTTATAAATTATAATATTTAAGAGAGTTGTGTGTATTTTAAAATTGTAAATTGTTTGTACAACTTAAAATACTCATAACTCTTTTTAAAATTAAAATATAATAAAAAGCCCATGAGAAACCCTCCGTAATAATCTTACCTTTAATTTTAATAAGAGGTCAATTCACTCTAATTTTTAATTTAACAGTGCTAAGTGTGATCTGCTGAATGTAAAATTTGATATGTTATGCCTTTGTAAGACGGGGACAACACATGCGGGTATAACGTCCTCTTAATATAATTGTACATACAGTGTCAAAGGTGAGTGACAGGTGACTATTAAGTGTTGGCAACTGGTAAGTGGTAAGGGGTTTGAATAAAAACTCTCTCATGCTCGGCCGTAATAATTATGTCTGAAAAACTTATTACATAATTAATGTAATATTAGAAACAATGGAAACCTGTAAAAAATCAAAGAAATCACGAAAACTGGCAAGTGGCAACCGACCATGTAAATTACGTTTCTCGTTTATGACGAGTGTAATCAGAATGCTGTAAACGGAAACGTAATATTATGTATAAAATAAAAGTACAATTTAATGGACCTACCTGTGTTGAACATTTATAGTTTAAACATACTACTTTTTAGATTTAGATGGCTTATATATGTTTCAATCTCGTGATCACTTATTTTACTAATTTTATTTGTATTTAATTATATTGAAATTTTAAAAACCCTTAAAAAATTACTTATTCGCAAAATGATATTAGATACTACCTTACATTTAATATTATTTTGACAAAGAACACCTCTATTTGAAGGCTTCCACACTGTGTTATTATTTATTTTCTTATTTTATCAATCAAGCTTATTGTTCTGATTCTGTAAATTTAAACCGTTTTTAATTTGATTCACGAGTAGTTTATTTTTGTGCTTTGACGAGCAATGTTCGATAAAAATTAAAAATGCTAAATAAAACTATGGATTTACATACGTCACACAGAGATAAAAGAGGGCATATTCATAATATGATTGATTTACAGGTATTTCAAAGTAACATTTCTTTGTACCAAAAAAATGTGCAATAAGTAAATTTAATATAAATAAATAATGTTTTACAGTTTATCCTAGTTATATTTTTGTAGTGTAAATCTACAATGATAAGAATTTATTCATATTGATTCAGAAATTTTAGTCATGACTCATAGAAATATAATAACAAAATTTATTTAATTTAAGATACTATACAAATATTGTATATTTAATATGATAATTCCAAAATGTATAACTACAATGTTATAAACGTAAAAAAAGTAAATGAAAATATATTTATAACTATTTTGTTGCTCAACTATTTACGTTTTTTTTTTGTAATATTGATTTTATAAATAGTACAATAATTATTACACTATTTATAAAATCAATGTTAGAAAAAAATTTTCAATTATTATGGTCTTTTTTGACAATTTATTTGTATGTATCCTGTTGTGAGTAAAAACAGTTTAAGATGTAGATTTTCTGCTTGAAAATAATATGTTTAGTTCGTCATTTTTTAAAATAATTTATAATATTTATACAACATATAATTTTATAATGTATTTTTGAAAATTTTTCTGTTAAGATAAGACTTGGAATCTGGGCTATTGTCCGATAATTTAATACTTTTATATGATTTATAATATCATGTTGTTTCTAAATAAAGAAGTTTTACATGTATAGAATATTACCTTAACATTTCAATGTTAAATTTTTAAACAGACATAATTTCATTTCATTTTATATTCTTACGCTTAAAGTATTTATTTAATTGATTTAAAAGCCAAAATTTAGGTTTGAATTATTTTTTAATTCATGCATGTATCATACTTACTTACTATCATTATGTGCAAACATGAGTAATTTTATTATTATTAAATTTGTATTATGAGTTCCAAAATAGTTTCTTCAAAAAATATGTCATAAAAAGGGATAAGAAACATATAAATGTATATTATAATACTTCAAATGTTATTTTTTATACTGCCTCTTTTGAACCATTAAACATTAATGGCTCAGCCTAAATATAATTATTATGAATACCCACCACATGAAAATAAAACAAACCAAAAAAAATCAGATGAAATAAAAGTTGATTTTGTTTTTATTTTTTTGTAAGTACTAAATATTTTTATTCTATCTAACTATACCTGTATACAATATTATGTGGCATAAATTAATTTTTTTACAACAGCTAGAACAACTACTTAAATTAACCCTCTCGGCAGTTAGAGTATTGTTTTTAAAATGTGATAACATTATCTATTTCAAACTTAAGGAATAAAACTAACGGAAATAATCCAACTAAATTCAAAAGTAAAATAGTTTACTCAACATAATATACGATTTAAGAAGAAATACGTAATATTCTTAAAACTATATTAAATCAGTATTTTAAAATACGTCAATGATTAAAATTACATTTCATACTTTTATCGGTTCAGTATTAGTAGGCAGTAGCTGACATTATATTGAATCTTTCAGTGAACTAGTTCACTTTTATTAGTGAATCGGTATACATGCAGGATAAGTAAAAATTGTATTTTGTGATAGAAACAATAAATTTAAAATATTGTGGTTTTTAATTTTTTTTATATTTTCTGATTTTTGCTGCAGATTGTTTAGCGTAATATTTACAAACATTTTATACTTGCATTTTTCTACTCATAAAATAATTAATTTTAATAACTAGAAGTTCAGTTAGTTATATATTTTTATTACCAATCTGCAATAATTTTTTGTGCATAATTAACACACAAATATGTGTACAATATTTAAATTCCTACACCTAGAATAAAGCGTTTTGGAGTGAAATAAAATCCTACCCCTGATATGTCCTATACCTACTACTTTTGTGTACAGCTATTACAGTTGAACGTTTTCAACGATGAATTATTGAAATTACAATTTCCGTGACACAAACATACTCTACAATATGGCTACACGAAGTGCACTGCCATGCGTAAATGTAATTCTCATATACAGTGAATAGTATTGTATTCGAGCACTCTGTGGAATTTGTACAGTTCAACTTCATTATTTGAGTAGGTACAACGGATTTCAATTTACCTTTGGTCCTTTGATTTGACCAAAGTGGTTAAACTGCTTTTGCTCACCAACGCATCCGGTGGCCATTCAATTATTTACAGCATATTATGAGGTATCACAGTGGAGGTATTTGAGTTTTAAATCAAAACTCAAAACTTAATTAAATTATTTTGTACAATCACATTGTTTTGCCAGTTCTAGTGTACGCATTAATTTATCATCTTAGATTATTTGGTCTAAATGGCAAATTGGCAAATGCTCAGTTAAAATGTAATTATTCTATACATATTTCAATTTTCATGATGTGATAAACAGAAAAATCATAATTTCTGTATGATATTATGCCTCACAAAATATAGGTTCAGAGAGGGGAGTGAGTAGTCGATGGCCTTAAAATACTCCCTTGAGTGCATACGTGTGAGTGGTACTTAGTTTGAGTTATCACTTTTTGTAATAGTAAATGTACGATAAAAGTGATATGGATTCTTGTTCATAGATCAGAAGTTGAACACGGATGTTATTATATATTTTGAAGAAGTCATGTCTGAATAGCGAAGAAAAATTGTATAAATAATTTAAATAACTAAAATAAATGCTAAAACAAGCTTTGATCAAATGTATTTGATGCAATATGTATGAAACGAATATATACAGTAATAATATCAGGAATTTTATTTAATATGTTATTGAACTGTGTGCAATTGTGTATCATTAAAAATTACAATTGAGTAATTCTGAAAGATATGTATTTAAAATGTTATGCCCTGTTGGGTAAAGTAAGAATGTACTTTAAATTCAAGTATTTATAAATGTGTTACCTTTATTTATATAATATTAAAAAACATGTTTTTGCCAAACTATAAATAACTACAGATAACAATATTTTTTTTTTTTTTAATGTTGGTTAGTTGTCTGTCCTTTGAAATCCATCCACTAGTTCCATTGGGATTGGGCTGGCAACAAGGTATGTCGATAGCGATCCGGAATATTTAACGAGACCGAGATTTTCACCAGTTCTATGCATTTTGCATCCATCCTCAGATAACTTGGATTATTGCTGTTCAGCATTTTTCATATATCCTTTCAAATAGTTTATAAAAGCTTCTCATTAGAAAATAGTTTTCTTACCGGGTATTTCAGCATTATTTTTTCCATGCACATCTTCAGAAGCCCGATTATACCAATTTGTCGCGTACGCCTCGCGGCTGCTGATGTGGTGCACATTTTCCCAAAAAATAATACAACTCGGGAAAATAATGCTCGTTAGATAAAGTACAGTGGAGCAGAAAAAAAATCACCAACTTCATGTCAACAGGATAAGGAAACTGCGGCCATTATTTTCAAATCATATGCTTCGCCGTCATCATTGGATAACATATTTCATTTATGAAGTCATCTACAAATATTAGATCGACCCTATAAGTCACGTGACGTAACATCGTATACATATAAATAATATATATCTAGTACTTATGTATGTGTTTTTTTTATTCAAATAAACGGTGAAATAAATATCTTTTTAATATACCGACGATAAAACATGAAAATATGTGTGTAATAGATTATTTTTATGAATAATCCCATAAAAACATGTTTTACTTGATGATAATATTTATCTCGCAAATCACAAATGCGTATCAGTATTATAAACATATAGTTCATAACTTAGGTATGTATTGAATGAAATACCTGACAATAACTAAAAAATTATTGATATTATGAAAATAAACAGATACCTACGATTTTTTTATAGGCCAAATATTTAAATATATATCTTGAAAAATAAAAACACACTTAAAAATGTTACATTCTGAAGATGTGTGAAGTATAAGTTGGATTTATAATTATGTTTTATACTTAATTATTTAAGTAAATATGTATTTTAATTTTAAATAGTTGTAGACGTTTAGTGTTAATGGATTCATACAAATTATTTAAATAGATTTAACAAAATATGAACAAATGCTATCAGAATATACAATATTACCATCTAAAACAAATATTTCAATAAATGATAAATATACATTTCTTAATGTTGAAATGTTTTTAATGTAAAATGTAGATTTAATTTATTTTAATAAAACTTTAAGAAAACAATATATAAAAAATACATACATCTATTTTTAAACCTTAAAGCCTACAATGTATTAGTTGAACAAAAAATATTTTTTATGAGTATAAATAATACTTAAAAAGTCTTGTATGACCTTCTTATTTTAGATTTTTATATAAGACATTTAATTTTGTGTGTACTTACCTACTTCAAAAAGATTCTTTTTTGACTTTCATTATCCTTATAATTAGAGTTCAGATTTAAATGCAAATGCTTTACAAAATATATATTCATATAGAGATTATTTTTATAGATACATGTAGTTTTTTTTTCATTGAACTGAAGCCCGGTGACTAAGGCCATTAGTTGTTGTAGGGGTTATGAACTGTAGTAGGGGTAAGGTTTGTACTGTAGATTGTTTTCTATAATTGTTAGGGTTGTTACGGTAGGTAGCAAACACGTGATGTGTGGCAAGGTTTTTAACTACTACGAACTCGGGTGGTCACCCATCCGGGAACTAGTAGTTGTGGCCGTTACTTACTCCCAGTCGTATTCTGCGACTGGTAGCAGCCAACGCGCCACGCCAAGCCACACATGTAGTTTAATCTCTATTAAAATGAGCTAAACTTTTTTTGTCGCTTTTTCTCTTTTTTGATGTTATTTGTAACAACCTACCAGTTTATTACAGTAGTTAAATAATTTTGAATGCACTCACGGTATAGCTACATAAATTAAAAAGACGACACTTTATTGGTTTTATGTTTAAAATAAGCAATATAAAATATGCACGTCGACAGACATCGATCAAGTATCCTAGTTTATCATGAACTATAGGTACTTGCACATAAACACACAGTACATATTATATTACGGTATTTATCGGTTATTGCGACTACCTAAAATTTGTCGGTAAACTCGATTCTGTTATTGTGACTACCACAGGTTAACACTGAGTTATATTATTTTAAAATTATTTTGTGATCTATCTACAGAACTTATTATCATAATAATATAATGTACATTTTAAATAGATGTATTGGCAATTTGTCAATCAGCAGACATTGACAATCCTAGTATGGCTAATACTAGGTCTAGATATATCCTAATATAATAATAATAAAAATAAATCGTATGCAAATCCAAAACCAATCGGTTCCTTCGCTTAGAGGCCTTCTCCCCATAGGTGACCGATCTGCTGCAAACGTCACGGGGTGAAAGCTCATCGCCATCGGCGACCTTTTATTTTCCTTTATACACATTATACGTAACATCTCGAGTGCCTGAAAAAGTTTTGTGTACGCATTTAAGTTCAAACAAAGTTAACATTTTTATAGTGTGTCGCCATACCTAGAGCCAACCTGTTCAATAAAGAAAATAACATTTTTTTTACCTTCAACATAATTAAGTATAGGTGCATACAACATTTATTTTTAATTAATTTATAGTGCATAAGGCACCCACTGTCGACTCTCGATGATTCAAATTTGGACGGAATAATTAAAAACTACAAATATAGAAATTAATGTGTCCTATACTATTAAATATAATACAATCACTCTTTGTTAAAAAATCTTTAATTTTAAAAATGTAGCTTAGTTTGTAATAGTTTAATATTAATGGTAAGAAGGTTTAATTATGGTATAATATCACGATGAAACAATTTACAATCGTTGAGAGTTTAGTGGAGGAACCTCGAATTTTCAAGCGTTGGTTCGCCTTAAATTTCACTTTGAATTATTGAGTATTTGAGTGTACCTAAATGTATTTTTTTGTTTTGAATAACCGCAATATTCAAGGGACTGGGAATCTACAACGAATTACAGATAGCTTTGAATTATTGAGAGTCGACCGTACATTCATAATTACACTCGTAACTTATTATTGACATATCATTATTTACAAATTAACAAGCAACTGTTTTGCTATCAAACCAAAATATGAATGTTATAAAAGTAAAATAACTAAACTACACATTCGAAAAAGCAAATTTTATAACCAACTCAGTGATAAAAGTTTTAAAAGTCTATACATATACTTTTGGATAAAGTTACGGTGAATATATTATTTCGACCAACCGTTGAATTACAAAAGACCAATTCGAATTTATTGGCACTGATCTAAGTATACCACCTATTTATTATTATTATTATTATTTACTATAGAAACGTTTTTGAATTATAAATACGGCAGTCCGTCATTCAAAGGGTTTAAACTTAATCGGAAAAGGTCCATCCGGCCAGGGTTTATGACGAGAAGTTACTGTACTCGACGACGACGCGACGTCCTTGTAGCTTTTCAAAACCCATGCTAATATCATATATTATATAATTCGTTGTCCGCATTAAAATAATAATAATAATAATAATAATAGTAATTAATATAACATTATCTATCAATGAATATAATGTTATGGAGACGTGATAAATGGGAAAAGTTTTGGCAAACGCCCTCGGCGATGGTTGGCACGTGCAATAATATTTCACCGGTCGCGAATCATTTTGGGCCTTATATAATGGAGACGAGAGGGCGTCGGTCGAACGATAAAGCAGCCCGCAGCGGCCGGTCGAACAGAACGCTGCAAGTCGCCAGTCACGTGCTTGCTCGCGTCAAACTCGCCAACACCGGAAGTGGCTGTGGCGCGGTATCCGGCCGGCGAACAGGACGCGACCGATTTTGGAGAGGATTCCTAGCTGCGCTACCGGTAACGGCGGCTACTTCCCGTAGTCAGTCCTCGTGATATACGTATATACACGCACACGCATAATATTCTTCTGTGTCGGATTAAATCGATTTAACGCGGCCTGCGATTTTTTGGCGACGCATTTCGACCGTTCTCCGCGCCAAAATCCCCAGACGGTTTGTTGGCGCATATGATTTATGCTGTGCGCGCGGTGTGCCCCTACGTTAACCCTCCCCCCCCCCTAACCGCACCCAACAATAAGGAGACAATATGCTCGAGACGAGTCGTAAACGCGACCACACACGGTGGAACCACAAATGTTGACACGTACGAAAACTAATCTCACGTCGGCCGTAATTAACAATATAATTTTATTGAAACATACTCGATCTTTAATTCCACCGTTGACTCTCCAATCTCGTCCTGCCAACTGCGCTAAAAAATTTAAGTTGTTCTGGCTATAGCTTGCAATGCCACTCATAATATTTCAAGTGTTTACGATGGTACCACGCAATAAAACCTGACATTCGTGGTGAGTTACCAGCTATACAGTCGAGTGCTTGAGTCATCCTTTTTGCAAGTTTTTGATTGCTTCAAGCCAAATTATGAAATAGGAAATTGTATTTTTGAGGCTAAATTACCGATATGTTTTAATTATTTCGACTTGATTTAAGATCGAATTCATAATGTTTCGATTTCATGAAGATGTTCAATACCTACCTAGGTACGTGTTTTGTGACAATTCGACGGTTTAAGTCGTTTCTGTAAAACACTTTGAAAAAGAATGAAAACGATTTTTCGAAAGCCTGAGCGTCATCGGCTGTTGTGCATTACCTACGCCATGTCTAAGAATTGAAAATTGATGGCGTTTTTTAATCGTCACAGTTCAGTGAAACAGAAAGGTTGAAAATGTCGGCAGCCGAATAAGTTACGACTAAAACTCAAAGTCCCCCTTTTGATATATTTATTTTATATCTATGTGACTACGCGTATACATGTGCAGTTTATATATAATACACACAACACACACATAATATATAAATAAATATATTATATTAAAACAACTTTTATTGTTTTATTTTGGTCGTAAATTCAAAAGCCATTGCAATTGTCCTGTATGGCTGTATCAGAAGAATATTTTTTTATGTATCCGGTAGTTGATGTCATAAACACAGCTAACAATTTCAAGTGGGTTGATAACACCGTTGTCTATATTGTAATATGTTCCACGCACAGGTGCGCTTAACAGTGCTTAATGCAGATTATAGTGGGGTTTAAAGTATCAATTTATATTTGGTAATTCAAATTTGATCTGAGTTTTCATTTAAATTGCCGCCACACAGTGTTCGAACGCCTTAAAAAAAATATAATTTTAGTGGTACGAACATTTTTATCTATGAGCATCATTAATTGTGTAATTAGGACGAAAAATTAAAATCTCATTATCCGCACAGAAACATTTTCGGGGTCAAAAACCTTCACACGAGGATTTAAAGTTACTGTTGGTGGTCTTTGGTCATTAGTTTAACGTTTGGCTACGATAAAATTAATTTATTAGTTAAAACGAAATAGTAAATTAATGTTCTTATGTTTTTCGTTTTCAAATTGTTTCAATTCAATACGTTGTTATTTTTTTAGCCATTTAGTATGCTACCTATCTATCTATACATATATCAATGCAAAATCAGCTGTCTATCTATTTTTGTTTTTTATGGGTTTGTTTAAGTTAATTATAACAAAAGTAATTAATTATAAGCATAATATTATTTACGTAAGTCTTAAAATCGATTGGTTCCACAAAGAGCTACTGGTATTATATTAAATGTTGAATAGTTTAAATTTATACATTTTTAGTTTTTAAATTAATTCAATGGTTTATTTATGGTCTTTTAAGACATTTACGTAGTATAATATTGCTTTAAATATTTGTGTTGATCTATATTTAGTCTATATCTTATTGAATCATAATAATATCTACACTATATGACAAAGCTGAGATGTTAAATTTGTTATGTTTTGAAAAATAGTGAGTACTAAATTATATTTTATGCATATTAATATTATATTTATTTAAGTACCAATAGTTGCAAAAGTTATAAATTATAATAGTTTATTTTCTTGGGATTTAATTCCGTTAGATTTTTTTTCTGGACTTTTTCCAGGGCTTTTTACCTTGAGATCTTTTTTCGTCTACCCTTAAATATATGTTATTTAACAAGAAATTTATCCTCATTCATTGTATTGAAAAATACTCACATTTTCTTTTTTCTTTAAATTTAATAAATTAAAAATAATTATTAGGTAATTCAAATTTGTATTGCTAACTTTTTAAATTTATATTAAATGTATTATTGTTTGGTTTGTGTTATTTTAAGCTTTTATAATAAGATTATTCCTAAGACCAACCTAATCAATCTTTTTTGACTTGTAGCTAGTATAGGTACTAATATTAATGTATTTTAAGATAAAATGTAAACCTTTATGGCAGCCAATGACTGAGGCTTTAAAATAATTACAAAATAAGTCTATTCTATTGCGATTTTCTAAAAAGAAAAATATAGATAATTTAGTCATTTTTTTTTTTGATAACCCTTACATTCTCTATAATATAGATATTCAGATAGCCACACCACTAATTTATTTAAATTACTTTTGTATTTTTAAGTTTCTTTCTACCATAATGAGTGGACAGTATAATGATAATGTCGGCTTAGAGTGGCAAATCTGATATTACTTTCAATATTGAAACGGAAGCCTGCGTAGAAACATCGGAAATTGCCTTGTCTAATACCAACCTCTCGATTGCTAGTTATCGTGTATGCCGGAAGTATCCCAGCTAGTTCGTGTTTCCACGAGATTACGTTAACGATATTGTCTTATAGAAGTCTGTATTAAATAGACATATGTGTACTAGAATATTAATCATTGCTTAAATTTTAATACAATTGTTATACTCATAAAATATTAGTATGTGTATAGGTACCATTAAATATAGATAATGTCATGTTGGTGTATAATGTATTATGGAATTGGAAAAACTTTATCGGGTATATCATATTTTTGAATGGTAAACCTTCTATTTGTCCTTAATGGAAACGCATGCACTTCCGGTAATTTGAGCCTATAAGATCGTTTCGGTTGAAAGTTAGCGACGGTTGATGGGGCGCCACCGTGCCGTAATGACTCGGGAAAACGATTCGCCGGAAACCTAAATTGTCTTGTAATGAAATGGTAGTATTATGCCCCAGGAAGAAATGATTAACTCACTAAGGAGAATATTATAAGGGTACGAAGATATTTTCTAAAAGCAAGTTATCTCAAGACTAAAGCTTTGCTATATATGTATACATTCTCTACCTAAACCATAGCCGCAATTTCAGTTTTTGACTTGGAGAGGCTTTACACATTTAAATGAAACAGACCCGTCCATCCATCGCCTGTTAAAATACCTTTAAAATAAATTACTTTATGCAATATAATATAACATAATTTATCATTTTTTTTTCTCACCCACTTTCTTACATTAAAACACTTTAATAACTTCACATCGAATATATTATAATACAACTACTTATTACTAAAATGAAAAATATAAAAATATTTTAACAAATTACAACATTTAGGAAGGCATTTATATTATATATATATGTTCTAATTTTAATCGTCCATTCGAAATGACAAATAAAAAAACACGACTGTTGAGTATCAACTATATCAGTAATGTATTGTAATTACTAATTTATAATACTATTATTAAACCTATGTTATGTTGAGCAGATCTGAGATCTACTATGGAAAACACAAAAATAATGAATAGTTATTTAAACTTCAGACAATGTTCAGTGAATTATGTAGATTATAGAATATTAGATAATTAATGAAGGATCTAATACTTCGATTAAAATACAATATTTTGGAGGGTTAACTCCTCCAAATCTCCGCTCAAATTGCGCATATGATCTACTCTATAATATTCAACGAAAATAAGTCAAAAGATAAAATTTATTTTACCATTTATAACGTTATATAGAATCCAGCGTGTGTCAAAATACAAATAATTTAATTGATTCAGCAGAATTTTTTTTTAAAATTCTTTGATTTTACGCATAACGCGATAACATTATTGGCACAAAAGTAGTTTTGACTTCACTTATTAACTAGCATAATATGTTATTATACTATGTAAATAGATATGTTTAGTGTTTACTATTGAATAGGATGTTATAGATTAATCATTTCAATTTGACAAATTATTATGCGCTTTTAGTTAATTATAAATATTCGTATACACTTTTAATTATAGATTAATGAATACAACTCAACAATTTTGAAATCCGGTTTACACATTTCATTAAGAGATTTATTTTTTATAGTCTTTGACAAAATTTTTATTTTGTTTGGTTTGTCTGATTTATGTGTTGTGTTTTTTTAATAGACAAAAATAGTATATTTTGTTAATGTTGACTGAATGCCAAGATGTTGTGTACTTCTTATATCATAAAATAATTCAACGTAATAAATAAAATTGAAAACGTTATAGATTTTCTTTTGTATTGTCTACTTATTAATCTAATTTAAATAATAGTTTATTTTTATATTCTATTTATATTATTATACATTTGAATGTTGAATTAAATACATATAACTATATAGGCTAAAACCAGAACTTTTTTTAAGATTGGGATTAAAATACAACTGTATAGAATCCCATTAGAATTATTTTACTATAGTGTAGTAAAAACTAAAAAGTAGGTTTTATAACTTAAATTTTAAATTGATGTTATTGGAACAACATTTATTGGTGTTGACTATTCCTTGATAAGTTAATAATTACATAATAATATTACTATAACATTTGTAGTAATGACGGCGCGTTGTATAGGCAATATCACTACGTAGAAATTATAAATTAATATAAATATAATAATATACCTGACTATCTTATACGACATATAACATTACGAGAGATAAGATATTTAAATATTGTCTATTAATGGCAATACTGTAGTAGTTATTAGCCATTAGTTTCCTCAGTGAATAAAGGAATTAACACAAGGTTCAACATTTATAATAGTTTATGCAGTTAACGGAATTATAATATGGTAAAAATGTAGATATAAAATACCTAATGGATTATTATGGTTATAATAAAACAATATAAACATTTTCTTATGCATTAATCAAAAATTTCGTAGTACTGTAATGTAATTCAAACATTATTGTTTAAATTTTAAATTTTTGTATTCATTAAAATAATTTATTGGAACTCAATTATTTAGAGTGTTTGTACTCCCACAAAAATTGTTATTCTATATAGTCAATAAGTATTTGTCATAATAATTTCATTAACTTGTTTGGTTTGATGAATTTATATTATCATATAATTGTGGTGTTTTTTGGGTCCAGCTTAAAAATACAAAATAATCCAACATAGTGCAATTTAAATAATTATTTTCATATTTTTTTACCTACTGAGTATACTGTTTTAAAATATCAATACTTAATAAAACGTATACATATATTTTAGTACTTATTATGAGTTTTTTTTAAACATATTAATTAAAAATATTAGTTTGAATTCAATTTTTATATACTCATACTTTTTTGTGTATACAAATGTTTGTGATTGATAATACATTTACTTTAATAATCTAGTTAATAATTTTAATTTTTGCTGATGATTATAAATATAATTTATAATAACTTCATTATATAAAATATTAAAATATGATAAATTATAAATTGTGCTATAGCTAGGTATTAAACATTATATTTTAAACCTTACAATGATAGAATGTAAATTATATTTTATATTTTATTCGTTGAAATTTCTTTCAATACTTTCATAATGTTTATTTGATTCTTGGTAATGGAATAAGTATGGTTTCCACTCATGTTGTGTTATTAGTTAGGGATTTCATACGTAAATATTGTTAGTATACATTGAATATACTAATTTACTAAAAAAAATAATCAAACATTTGATTCAAAATATAAATCTATAAACTTTTTAAGCAAATTTAAATAATGATTTTATCGTATGATAATTATTGTTAATATTATAAATTACTTATTATATCGCTTCCTGACTCCTGCGTAATGTATACTATAAGCAAATATGCATTTTAAAATAGTAGAATTATAGTATACTTAAATGCACATGACACAGAAAATAATAACGTAGCACTCTTGTGCTTTTCACGACTGTAATAAATGACTTAATATTTATAATTAACTTAGGGGTTTTGCCACTATTCGTCCCGCTTGTCTACCTGAACTTGTAACTTATAGCTGTTATTTTTATTATTTTTAATTAAAATTTGTTGTTAGATTCCATAGAAATTCTTTAAAAAATAAAATTCATAATTACAATATTGTTTCATATGATTGATAGATTCAATTAAACTTCAAAGCGACTATTTGAAATCTTTTAAAATTAAATCTTAAATGTATGACTAAATATAAGTGAATATAATAACTAAATATGCCTACATTGTGCCCCTAAGGTATAGATTGTTTATCTCAAATAAAAAAAAAAATATGCCTACACAACACACCATGCATAACGCTAGGCGTAAAATTGTTTATCAATGTCGTAATTAAACGTTTCTATATTATAACAACAGTTGACCTTATCATATAATAATAATAATAATAATAATAATAAATGTATATAAAAACAAATCGTCGGCGTAATATAATAATCCCCGTTCACTGCGAAACGCGTCGTGTCCCGCGCCCCTACAATATGCGGCGTGTAAACGAGGGCTGGTACCTAATATGTATATATAATATATATATTTAATATATATGGTATATGAGGTAGTTGGCGTTTTCAAGGGGCGTTGCTGGCTCATATATCAACCGGGTGCCCTTCCGAAAACTTGGCGTACCCCCTCGCCGTCGTCGTCCGCACTACACGCGCCCGCCGTGCGGGTTATTTGATTTATGCGTTATTTCGCGTACGCCGAGAATAAAGTACACACACACACACACACACACACACACACACACACACACACACACACACGCGCATACACACAGCTCTCAGATAATACTCGTCCAGGTTTAAAATAATAAAATATAATATATATAATAATTTGTGCTCATAATACGCAGAGCGCGTGCTACGCGTGTTTGTGTCGTCGTCGTCGTCGTCGTCGTCGTAATACCGGTGAGCTGGACCCGCCGCCGCCGCCTTCTCGCCGCCTACGTCGGTCTCGATGAATTATTGAGGTCGTCGAATAGATTAGCGAAAACCGTTTTTAATCGCCGGAGACGCGTTTACAAGCGGCTGTGTTCCTGTATAATGTATATTGTATAGTGCGTATTAAATTATATATATATATGGTATATATATTTTATGGGGAACGGGTGTGCGCGTGAGAGATTCGACGCGCGAGGACGTAGCGGGACACAATGTTGCGGCGGCGTTTTTATAAAATGTCTGATTTATGGACCCTTTTTAGAATGCCAAACGACCGGCAAATACGTCGTTACGTTATACCAAGAAGAAAATAATACACGTACACATACGCTGGTTCACTATAGTACAACAGATATCGACAATATTTTTCTGTCGGGCCAATAAAACAATAATGCACGCGCGCTCCGAATCAATAACAAACATATTCGCTATTCGCCTCACAATCACCGACTTTAATGTATATATATGTACATGATATTCTATGCTGTTTTATATCTATCCTCATGATATATAAATTGCAAGGTTTTCAGTTTTGACTGTGAATTATTTTATAATTCATTGGAAAACTGTCGGTCTCGTTATATTAGAATAACGTTTGTTTTCAGAACCATAAATCAGAATAATATTATAGTGTTGTCCCGCAGATAGACGACATTGCGAATTAAAATCAATGATTAATCGACTATTTTTCGATGTTGCAAATAATATCCAGTTGATTAATTTCCATTTAATGATTCAGTTAATAGTTTTGCGATATTTAATAGGCTTAACACCACAGAAAACGTTCAGTTTAAACTATCTTACATGATTAAGTTCATATTTACCATTTACACATTTTAACCACATAATATATTGTAATAATATGGATCACAGCGACACAGCTAGTACCTGGTATATTAATCGATCAGCAATCGAGTATTTATTCTACCTAATCGACCTATATGGTTCAAGATGTAGGTAAGGTTAAATAATGAACGTTAGCATAATATTACATTATAAATTAAAGTTTTGAAATATTAAAATTTGAAAAATATTTATTTAGTATTTATTCCGGCTTATATATCAGTTATTTTTCGAATAATCAACAGTAGTCGCTTTTTTACTGCACAGTAACCAAAGTGATAACAATATGTAAGATATTTGTTTTATAATTCAAAAATATAGAGTAGGTACGAGATTTCATGGTCGCTACTCGCTACCTGTAAATACGTAACACTATTAAGGGTGCAGTGTACATTATATTGTGATGTTATGTTGAGCAGTCTGTTGCAGAAACCTATGAGCTTCCCAGTGACACATCTAATAATATTTTTAGATGTGTCCAGGACTGCGAAGACTGTATTGGGAGGGTGGTGAACGTACATTATGCACCAGCTTACATAGGGGAGTAGACGTTGAAAACAGTAAATCAAGTTTTACAATGCCGATGACGTGTTTTTTGGCTATGTTCAACCGGTGACGACCACGAGGACTATATACTTGTCGTGCTTCTGAAAGATAAATACATATAGTATATACTATATAATGAGAGAGAGAGAGAGAGAGAGAGAGATAGGTAAATCTAATAAGCGAATTTGTGCACATTTCAGAAATGAATAACACTGAAACTTGTATTTTTCAATAAAGATCAACAAACGCAATGCATAATAATATAACTAGTTACTATGGATAATTTAATTAAAAGAGCAATATCGTGAAAATCTGGTATACCTCCTTAATAATAAAAAAAAGTTGAGTTATGCATAGGGATTTTAATATTGTGAAAAATCATGCGATCGCCGTGGATGGTTTTATTAAAAATGTACTGTTCACAAGTACTGTCTATTTTATATAATACTCCGCGTGTGCCCTCTGGCGTTCCTTTTAAATGACATATTTTATTCGCTTAAAAATCAAAAAGAGACAAATATACCAACGATCGGGCAGAATATTTTTTCGTAAATGATGATTGTCGTCGGTAGACGACAGTTTGGATGTAGCTCGGCTGCCGTAATGTGCTTATGTGCCACGCATTGACAGTTAACGGACCGGAAACGGTCTATTCTGTCGAGATACATTTTTGTTTTGTAAAAATGCTCAGTCACAAGTTTTTGGGGCCCATTTCCATTAGCCAATTGGTTACCGTGTACACAATATAGTATGCGATACAAATATATTTATTGCACAATCTATGTGCGGGATAAGAAATTCGAATAATATCACGACCACTCATCGGGTGCCGTTTGGACGATGTACGTATGTCTCCACGACGAGCTTCGGCGGCGAGTTCAACGTCTCTGTTGCTCGGATTCAAACGAAAAACAATTTTTCTTTCCTATATAACTGTAGATTCATTCATTAATGAAAATATTTGCGATGTATCCAGTAGAACAGCGTAATGGGTGTGGCAATCAATTATTGTTATTCAAAGGACGGTGTTCGTGGTGGTTTTGGCTAAACCACGTAGAATAGTATTTTTTTTTATAAATTGTTTCACATTTTAATTTATTTCACATGGCTCACATGCTGTGTCGAAAAATATCAACGCTATGACAATACGGAAACGGCAGAACGTTTCATATATAACGTCGTCAAATTAAATCGTGCACGCTTCAAATGCAAAATGATTTATTAAAATAGCGACAAAATACAATGAGTGAAGGTTGGTAACCTTAAATTGGAGCCACTAAAACGCTGTGAAAATAAACTGTGTCTAATTCGATTAAAAATAAAAGTTATAATAAGATACGTCGACACGGTGATCTAAACCAAACACATTATGACACGTTTTATTATTTCAGAACTCGTATAAAAATAACAATTGCCCCTAATTAATAATACCCAAAACAGTAAAACCTCACAAGAAAAGTGATTTATGGTTATCTCTCCGAATTCAACCACATGTTGTGTATTATAGAAAGAGTAAAAAAATTATTTTCCTTCTTGAATATTACGTCGATACTTTTTTAGTACCTACGCATTACTTTCTTTTCTCGGTATTTAATTAAATATTAAAAAAATGAATAAACATCGTAACGTTGTGGGTTTATGCCGATTGTATGCTGTTTTCGGAACGCATACAACTTTTTATGCTATCATGTTGAAAATAATATTATACTCAAATGCATCATTACAATAGAACTTAATTATCATTATATCAGAATACTGCAGCAGATACACGCCATGATTGTCACCACTCATTATTATTATTATCATTCGCATATTTCGTTTAACTTTTACTCTCGGTCGCTCAAAGTACATATACATGGTTGTACGTCACCACGAGCAATTTACGCTGAGCTGAAAACCGAGGTTCGAGTTTGGCGAATACGCGCTTACACCCCTAGCATCCGTAGTAGCCGTGGCATATTTCTCAGCCCGGTAAAACATATTATTATCATAGCTGGAGTTGGCGCGCAATCCACCCCAACAGGAACTCGCATACACACCCTAAAAATATAAGGGTGGATGTTGAACGACAAAAATACTAATAAATTATGCTAAACCACCCCGGGGGGTTAATACGTCTTTATCGCGACAACAATGATGAATTTCACATTCCTATCCGCATATATCCCGGCAGAGCACACACGCTCGCGCACGCGTAATCTTGACACATCTACCATGATCTCTCACACATATGTATACACTCGCTCTCAATCTCTCGCATTCTTTTTCTATACGCGTCTGGTGGTCCTTGTTCGATGTATGTAATTTTATTCTACGGGCGCCTATATAGGTCCGTGTAACGCCGACACGACGCCACCGTGGTTAGGATTAAAACGCAATTTCCGGAATAGTCCGCGGCTATGTAAACGGGATCAAAAATAAAAACCTGACGTTCGCACATTGTATATGTGACAGAATAAAAGAAATGAGGGATCGGATATCGACTAAACGGTCTAGCCAATACGTTTGTTCGAATTATACGATATTTTCTAACACGATAAACTTTAATACTCGCGTTCTTCGTATAGCTCATATGGATAGTCAAACAGTCGGACACGAGATCTAGCTTAAGCGATATCCAGAACGTTCGATAAAAACGTTATTTTTTTTTCTATTATCCGATTTTTGAACACAATTGAGTGTACTATTTACTCCATTTGGTTTGTATGATTATAGGGTATATGCATCGATGGCGCCTAAAGATAAAATAAGCGTTACCCAAGGGCGCAATCACCATTATCTCCCCGTAGATATGCTTAACAGTCTTCTGTATTTTTTCTCGACATTTATTACCAAGGTTATGTGTTTGAACTCTAAACGAATTAATTAATTTAGATAACTAGTGTTTAAAAATGTAATCATGTCTAAATTAATGCATTACACAACGATATATAAAATAAGGCATTTTTTTAGATTTATTTTGATACCACTTGTTACTAATCCATAATATAATACAACTTAATAACTCATTGGCGAATAATAAGATTAATGTATATTAATAAGATTAAATATGTATAAAGTTAACCATTTCATCTTATGTCTATGATTTATAAACATATAGGTAGACTCTTTCGGGAGATATTTTATATTTGAGTTAAATAAATTATCAAAATATTAATCATATTTTCCTAATTAAACTTTAACAATGTTATTTTGAACGCATTGATGATAACATTGTGAGTATAATCTAGAGATGGTTTTCAAATAAAATGACTTCGAAATCGTTTAATTCTGTGTTTGAAATCTATTTATATAATTGTATTCTTTTTAATTATCAAGTCAAATCACGGTGTAGGTAGCAAATGAAAAATATTCCAGATTATAATATGAACAGTTACATTAATTAATATTATTCGACAATTAATAATTTTGAATTGTTATTTTCTTAAAAATTAGATTTGGTTTAAAATACATTTTCTTAAGTAGTTGTACGTGAGCACCAACGTTTATTTTTTTTAAATCCCATGGCATTACATCTATTTAAATAATCCATTGAAATGGTTGCAAAGCTACATTTCATTCGACACTACTATATTCGACTGTAAAAAGTTGAAATCAAAAAAATACATTTTTTTATAGCCCACATTGGGTGATAAAAATGTCAAATTATATTATGTATCACTTTATATTTCTTTTATATATAGAACCTGTTACTATTTAATAACCAGAATAAAGCAAAAGTTAAAAATATCGATTTAGTTGCATTTCAGCAGTATAATATTATATATGCCTATGGACACTAGAAGTAAAGTATTTTAACAACCATAAAAACATTAAATTGTTTTACTTAAACCTAAACAACATAAGTCCTACACATACATGTAAGGGGCGCGTAGGTACATTTATACATTTTACTTAGTATACTTACTAACCAGACTGTCCGACAGTTTGCTTTAAATAAAAGTTGTTTCTATCTCTAATTTTAAATTTATACTAATATTATATGTTTGGTATTGAATATTACAGTTTTAAAAACATAGCAACCATAGTTACTCCCATAAAATATGTTAGTTAAATCATTCAATTATTTACATAATATCTGCACGTAGATAAAATGGAATCTAGGCTAGCTATTTCTTTGACAATTGATAAGGCATAGTGGATGAAATATTCTTAATCTTGATTTGTAAATAAAAGAGTATTGTAAACATAAATTGCATATTATTTTCTATTGTAGATTTTGAGAAGAACATTGCTTGTTTAACATTTTACTCGTTCAAATCGAAAGGTTCATCAGAATCAAGTTTTTTATGTACAATTTACTTTTAGCTAGTAGTGATCGTTATATTTTTCTTAAGTATTATATGCTGTAGTTGCCATCAAGGGGCAGTGCTGTTGTCCTGTGTACTACAGTTCCAAGAATCACAAAATTATAATTTATCTTTTGGTTTTTATCTCCAGTGTTATTATTTATTATGGTAAATGATGATAAAAAAAATACTAAAAATTACTTAAAGAAATGATACAAGAAAAGAAGATTACCAGTAGTGAGTTTTGAGTACCTCCTACTTAAAGTAAGTGAGTTAATATTTTCATTAAGTAGAAACGGTTCAAATTATTATTTAAAATAAAATATAAAATATTGTAAGTATCAAAAAAAAAAACAACAAATAAGAAGTACTAAACATATAGGTGTAGTATTAAAGACCTTCAGCTATATAAAAATAAATTTATGATTACAATATTAGTGGATATTATTTTAGGAATTTACTATTTTATACCATGTTAAAATTTAGAGTTAATATTTTTTTTTGTGTCAGAATTTTTTTTTAGTCAAATTTTGAGGTAGAAAAAAAATATTTCAAAAGTATTGTTTATTTAATACCTTAAAAGTAGAAAATTACGAGTTTTTTTTTCAAAATTATCCATAAAATACTAAAAAAACAGCAGAAAACTAGAAAAAATACAATATCAGTTTTCTACAACATTTATTTTGTTGTAATGCTGCAAGGAATCACCATAGAGGCTTGAAATATTCACTAAATATTTATAATACCATGGTTTATTTTATTTTACAACTAAGAATTGTAAAAGATCTGGGATGTACTAACGTTGGCCACTTAACACATATTATCATTGTCTAGATAGTATTTTTTAAAGCTAAAGCTATTTATAGACATTTTAAATCATCGCTTTTTTAGTATATTTTCAATGATTATGACAATTCTATTTTCTAAGTAAAAATAATTTAAAAGGGCTTTAAATCAAATTTATATAAAATTACATAGGTATTTATACTAAAAATAAGAATTTTTTATCAAATGGTATTTTGATTATGACATTAGATATATTGTTTGAATTCGAAATATCTATATTCATTTAAAATATGAAATAGAGGCTGACTCACTGTATCCACTCATAGTTGTTTTTGTATGCTCAATGACGAGGTACACTCGAAACCTACTATACAGCAAAACAACCAGATTTTATAATTTAATACTATAGCGTATCTTTATAAGTGTGTTTTTATATCAAACAAAACAACTTGGATTATAGCATGGCGAGATAAAGGACGACAGATGAGAAAAAAAGTTTGATTAGTCTAATACTCTTTTCAACTAGTTTATCTTGACAAAAATGAATTCTTTTTACAATTTTATCTTCGTACATTTTACAAAATAAATAACAAAAAAATATTTTATTTTGAGTCAAAAATAGTAATTATAATTATGTTTTTCTGTGTTTATTTATACTTTAGAAACATAGATATACGGTTCCGTTAAAGTTTGTTTATTTTGCCATTAAAATATTTTTTGTTTGATAGGTACCTACACTTAATGTTTTGCTAGGGCCGTATTTACAATTTTTGTGCCCTGGGTCAATCATAATTTTACCCCCCCCCCAACTAAAAAATAGATCCACTTTTTTGATTTTTCTTAACACATTTTTAGTTATAATTTTTTAAAGTTAAGTCATGGTTGTCTATCTACAAACATGGTTATGTTATATTAATTATATTCTTTGCTATGCACTAACACTTATCCGTTATTGTTGCACTGTTAAGTTCACAAGGGTCGAGTCATAGTACATATTTTTTCCAAAAAAAGAATATTTATTGATACAATACTACACCGAGTTACCGTGGGGGCCCGGCTGCCCCCTAAATAAAACAATATTTGGCCGCCCGGGGTAAATTTCCCCTCATTGCCACATGATATTGCTAATAAATAGGATAAAATACATAATATGTAAAATTTACACAATAGAATAGAACAAATTGATGAAAAATAGAAATAACATTTATTTGAATGACAGATGCAACTTCATTATATCATCAAGTGACTTTAACAACTAATTGATTTTAATCTTAAATTAGACTAATACAATTATTTACTATCGTATAATATTAACAGCAAACTGAAAATTTCATAAATCTAAACTTTAAGGAGATATTATTTTAGTGAGATATTAAAAAAAAATTGTGCAACAAATGTAGTCAGGTTTTTATGAAATAAAAACTTAAAACAGATGGCTTCGCAGTGTTGTAGATTAACGTATGATAAAATAATAAAAAATCTTATTTTTGACGGCCGTTAAATTAGGTTATTTATATATTATTATATTATAAACTTTTTTTTGCAAGTCTATAAACTGACGTTTTATTCTCTAGTGAAAAAATCACATTTCCCATGCATAACATATTGCTGTTGTATGTATATAATAGTATATATATATATATGCGTCTATTATTTCATATTTTGTTTCTAAGATATGTACGACTCGTATATGTAACATGATTGATGAGAAAGGATTTGGCAAATTTTCCAGGTATGTTATTACGTATAAGATGGTATATCATTTATATCATACTGGGTGACGCAAAAGTAACGATGATTTATACTTTTTAAAGTAAAAGCAAAAAATAAAAATCTATGCTAGGAGAAAACAAACGGTTTACTCATTTCCCACGGGAGATGGTTAGAAAACATCTTATCTTTTTTTTCTTGGCAGAATAGCTATCATTACCACTGTACGTTTTCCGTTTAAAATGCCTCTTGTTTTTTATGTCTGTTGTTATTCCACACTGCTTTAAATCTTAATTACGAGATATCATATAATTTTTATACTTAACATCGGTAGTTTAGAGTATTAATGGTGTAAACCATGGGTACAGATAAGATAACCACAGTGTTGCCTTAAATTTATTAAATGTATTATAAATTTATATATAATTATGAACATTATGAGGTATCTAATTGAATTCGACGTAACACTTAAAATTGAGTATCTATTATAATAATTCATTAGGCTTGAATAATATTATGAACATAATATGAGAGTTGTCAAAATTATGATACTTTAAGTTCATTCATAGTTTAATCGTAAATTTGTAAACGTTGTGTTGGATTATTGAAATATCCAATAACTATAACGTAATTTAACATTCACAAGTGATTTGTATTTTAATTTTATTTATTGTGCTATTCATTTTTTCAATTTGTATTATTACGTCTTATAAAGTAAATATTATTTATCATTTTCGGTGTATGAGTTGTAACTGTATCAAGCAAAATCATCAACTCAATTTTTCCTATCCACTGATTTCTTTTTCATCTTTCAATTAGGTATTTTTAAATAAGTGTTCTAGATATTATAAAAATTATTACAACTAAGTATTTATCCATTCCTTATAATTTCTTATAAGTTACAAATATTGATTTTATTTTAATTCAATTTATTTTGTAATTATTATTAATGTAGATATTTAAGATTAAACAAAATTATACAAAATTATCATACTATATTTTTTTTTTGTGGATCTGGAACACAAAGTTTGTATCAAAACTCTTTGTTGTTTGACTTAATTTCACATAACTTATTTAACACTCGAATTATGCAACTATATTGAATCTTCCATTTCTTAAATTAATTAATTTTGGTGCTCACGTATAGGACATAATAAGGAATAACATTTTATAGTGTGTATCAAGTGGCAGTCAATCCTGATATAATTTAATATTGCATAATTAGTGTATGAAAATGTAAACATGACACAACTTAAGTGTTTTACGTGAACTAAAACTTTACTCTTAATTGAAAACGGCTAGGTTTCACCACTTCAAGACTGCACTCCCAGCTATAGAGACATTGTCTCAGTATTTATATTGGATCTGTGAAAACCAGCAATACTCACCTGGCTGTTAGTCTGTGGTGTCATCCAGAGGGAAAGAAATATAAAATTTTTTGAAATCGAAAAACCGACACTAAGGTTTAAGAAGAAGGGGAAGTTTGTTAGAGCCCGTAGTGCTTATGGATGGATGGGAATGGAAAAGAGAAAAATGGTCAGGAGGGGACGAAACAGTGAAAAAGGGATAGGAGAAAGAAATAGCCCCGTCTGGGTGAGCTCATTGTGTGTGTTTAGTATGAAGGAAACGTGCCCGGCCCCTTAATTTCCTTCTTTGAGCTATTGCGGCAATAGAGTCGGGTCGTTTATGCTTAAAAACGACGGCGACATGACTATAACACCACCACCACCACCACCACCTTCACTACTCCTACTACCACTACGTCACTACCACCACCCACCAATAGTGTAGTACGAGGAGTCCAAAAGGGGACCCTTTTCATGCATTCTATAGAGTAGTGGTATAGTAAACTTTTCGGGGGTGCCTTATCTCTGAATAGGTGTATTCCTACACAAAGCTGTACAACGGTTCACCGTTTTCTTCTTCCACCTCGAGTACCCCCTCCCCCCCACACTCCTTCCGGCGATCACAAGCCCTATTATCCTTTTGTGAGTGTGTGTGAGAGGGATAGATAGATATATACTAACAAGTGTTGCTGTTGTCCTCGCCATCAGGGTGTTCACCGTGCATGTTACACTGCAGTCACTATATACATGCGGGTAAACTATATCCTCGGTTGGAGATTGTCTCGTGGACTAGTGTAGACTTCCTACATGTATGTATATGTGTAGTAGGCTGTTGTTCTTAACTTTAAAAATGAGAAATAATTAATTAAATGTGAGTGTGTGTTGAACTGTGGACATATTTCGAGACCACAGTCAATCAGTTTTCCTTATTTGTTATTTTTCAAACTCTCCTCTATTTTAGTTATTAGGTAGTTATTAGATCCGAGTCATGTGGTCGAATCTACTATTGAAAAATGTCTTAGATCAATATATTGACGTTGTGTAATATATATATACATTTTAGGTCAACACATTGAATACACCAAGTAATGACTAGGGCACGAAACAAATGACAATGTATAGAGTGAATTAAAATTTCAAACTCTTAAGTAATTACCAGAAATACTACTACAGTATAGCATTTTAAATATATTTTTAATACATAAACATGTTTTTTTTTAACTTGGATAATTTATTTGTCTGTAAAACAATGTATTCATTAGACTTTTTATTTTTGTCTCAAAAATAATAATTTGTAATTACACTACTTGGGAGTTAAGAATAGATGTCGACATTTCAATTAAATTGGCCTATATATCCAATTTTTCTGAAATGTTATTGACGTAACTTTTATCGATAAACTAAATTACATTATTTATGTATATTAAATTTTATTTTATGAGTGTACAAAACTTTCAGAAGTACATCATTTTTTATATTTTTCGCGTTCATAAAATATATGGGAAAAATAATTTATGTGCTTGAATAAATATAAACTATATAACTCTATTTATTTTACAAAAAACGAATAAGCCTCTGTTAAAAATATAAACAACTCAATAATTTATACAATTGTCACTCATAAACTTACAATGTACTATTTTATTTTCTACAACAATAAATAAAGTATATTTTCCTAGCTATGGAGTAGAAAGGATTTTTTCAAGACTTTTGTGTAAAAATGACATACATTGATTGATATGTATACTTCTGCATGATATTTTTTTTATTACAAACATAGAAAAATAAATCAAGGGCCATTGATTAAACCTTCAACATTTCCACGTGCATTTTTTTTAAGACACAAGGAATCTCATGCTGGCGTATAATATTTTTTAAATAAATTTACATAATATACTAATCATATTAAACGGAACTATATTAGTTATATTTAAAAATATTCTGCTATTTATCTAATTTTAATAGTTAATATTTGAATCCTACATTTAATTTGAACCGACAGGAATTCGATCAACATAATTATTCATAAAATAAACTTAAAAATATGTATATAAAATTCTGAATTTTAAAACCTTCAAATTATTTCACAAAAAAGAAATGTATAACTATTTATTTATCTTTGAAAAAAATAATGAACACATTTTTCAATGTTAAAAATACTTTAAATTAATAACCATTAGACTATATGGAAAAATAAATTATTGATATTAAAATATTAAAAAATTAAATATGTATAGGTATGTATCGAATACTTTCTATTTGAACTTGAGAATTTCAAAATCGGAAAATTATCCTTGTAAAACAAGTTGTAAAGCTTTATTTAGATTTATTATTTGTTTAACTTTTTTTCATTTCCATATTTTTAATCAATATTTGTTAATCTTTACTTTTATTTACATTTAATTTTGTTCAACGTTGTATATTTATTTAATATAATTGTAAATTCATTCTTTTAGTTTTTTAGTTCAAAATAAGTATTTCGAGAGTTCAACCAATTTTCCGAGAAGAAAAATGAGAAGCCAACTTGATTTTGGAATATTAAGTTAGTATTAATAATCCTGTGGTAATCGAAAAATATAAATTTAAAAAAACCAATGGTTCAAGAGGTAAAAATTAATTTTTCAGATTTTTCTACCACCATCGCAAATTTAAAAAAAAAATCATTATTTAAACTTGACAATGGCGAGTTTGAACACGGTATTGTATAAGATAGAGTTCATGACGATTTTCTACTGACAAAGTCCTTCAAATCGTGTAGAAAATATCAAAAGCACTAAAGTTGAAAATGTTTTCAAGTTACGTTATAATATTTTTTGTTGCCTGTTTTTGACGTGAACGGCCGATATTGGATTATGGGAGTAATGTATTTTAGCGAATTTCCAATAAGATTAATTGCAATACGGTATTCACTTCAGATGTTATTCATAATGCACCACATCTTGTCAATTCTTTTCCTCTTTTCGCAATCCATTAGTCGCTTTGGTGGGTTTTTATCATTGTTAAGTCCATAACCATTATGAACCATTCATTCTTTGAGTTCTATGAAAAAAAAGTAAAAATATCCTAAGTGAGGGTGAATACTCTGAACTCCTTTTAGGTACGTAGACGGTGCGATGAACTTTGCTTGTATGGTTGTATATACATATTGTATAATAACTCATTTTATGGTATATAGTCGGAGGTGATATTTTTTTGTTATATTTGTATAAAGGTAATAACAGGTATAATGAAAATAATTATTATTTATTGATAATTACATCATTACAATTTTAATATAACTAGAGCATACAATTTAAAGTTATTAATTCGTAAAGACTTGATAATATTAATGTTTGTGTGCGTAGTATTAACTTTAAAGAGTATAAATAAAATTACAACAATATAGAACACGTAGAACTGTTTAGCTTTAGATATAGTATAATTTAGTATTATTTTAGTATGTTGTGTACAAATTATAACAAGATATTATTATTTGTATTAAAGATCAATACATTAATTTTATTCCCATAATCTAATAAGCTGTAAAAGAAAATGTCGCATAATCTATTATACAACTTCATATATCAGTCATAAATAAGTTTTTTAGTAACAATACGATATACCATAATACAGTAAAAAAACTTTTCATTGAAAAACTAACAAATTTTAAATTGGTAAAAATCCATGTATTTTTTGAAACTGTTTTTTCCTCCAATTAAATTTACAAAAAAAGAGTAATTGTCTGTTAAAAATGATTCAATTTATACCATAAATTGTATGTTTAGAAGCTTGTTGAATACTACCTTGATATACCTAATCAAAACGGGATCATAATATTATGTGTGCACTGCATGGACGCAGTTATCTTGTATTTTCCTACACATAACTATGTCTATTTTTATTGTATGTGTTTTTATTTTGTAACTTTTCGTTTGAGCATAATTCATTCTAAAATAAATCACACAAAGAGATGTTTATGTTTTTTTTAAAAATAAAATTATTCCGATAATCAAATAGACTTGCATTGAGTGTTTGATATGTAAAACAGGTAAGTTCCTCTATACGCATTGATTAACACTGATGGTGGCGTATAGATATAGGTATCAAACCAATTCAGAAGACTATATTATTATGTACATTTGTCTGGTGCCGCAAATAGTAAGTTCATGTACCGGGGGGTAATTGAATAATTATTAATCATGGTTCAAAGTAAATCAACCCTGGATCTCATCAATATTCATAAACCGAAAGTTAATTACTAAAATAATGAACATTACGACGTCGATTATTATTGTATGATAATATTATAATGCACTAAGTAATTATTACCACATATACTAACTTTACGATGTGTCGAATAAGATTTGAGGTGAAAACGAGCATAACCAGGTATTAACCAATTATCTGAACGATTTATTTTATCATTATTATTATTATTATTATTATTATTAGTTATACGGGCTTAGCCCTTTTTGACATTACAATGTATATTTTATATCGTGATATAATTTTTTACAATAAGAAAAGACTAAATTAAATACATACAGCTTCCATTAATATGAAATATAATTATCTGATGACAATAAAAACTTAAACATTAAAACCAAAACTTTAACTTAAATTTATATAGTTATTAAAACTTTAGCAATTCGTCGAAGGAATAAGGCTCTGCATTATTTTATTTTCAAACGTTTTTGAGCTAATTATAGACATTTAAAAACAATTTTTTTAAATTATTAAAATAAATTAATAAATTAAATGGGTACAAATATCGGAATATATTATTTGTAAAAAAGTACAAATTGTTAGTATGTTATATAAAACAAAAAATTGTGAATAAAAAACACACAGAGTACCTTTGCCTCAATAATCATTTTCATGATGAAAAAAAATATACAACATTTTATCTAGTCAATTTTAGAAATCAGGAATAAAATATAAAAAAATAAAATCTGGCCCAAAAAACTACAATATAATATGCAATAATTAGACCTAAAGCATATGTACAGCTCTATTCGATTTCATAACTAACGTTTGTGTAGTATTTATTTTATTAATACATTGTAACTCTTCGATACATTTGGTTTACAAATTAAATTTGTTTTCGCGTGCGTCATGTATTTTACTGAACATATTATGTATATATTTATAGTATATTTGAAATGTTTTTAAAAGTTTTTTTTTCAGTTTATTTAATAGCTAGTCCAATAATTGTTTAATGATAAATAATTAAATATTAATTCAACACTAATTGTTATTTATTTTAATGTTTATTAAAATTTGGATTGTTCAATATTGTGCACCGAATGTGTGTTAACTAATTTTTTGTAGCACGGTTTGAATATCTGAGTAGGCAATACTATTTATAAATTTAGGCTATTTTTTGAGTTCTCTCTGAAGTTTTAATAAAAACCACAATATGTTTGTTTTTGAAGTATTGTGTTTACATAAAAATATGTGGATTATTCCTATGGTGAGATACCACACATCGTTGTATGTTATACCTTATGATTTCATAAAAAATAATATATCCGGTAATAAAGTTACAGGAAATTGTTATTCAATGTAATAGTATCTAATGTGGAGTGGAAATGTATATAGTTTTACTATAATAAATACCTAATATTAAGTATAAATTATTTCACCAAATAGTATCTAGATCTGTACTTAAAAAAAATAGTAGAAGGGTCTGTGTATCCAGCCCAAAAAAACCTAACCTAGGAAGGTATCTATATCAAATTAAAAATATTGGACGTATTGGCTAGTGACATGAATAGATTGTGGGAAAATTGGTCGTTATTTTTTGGAACAAATATTTCTTCAAATAAATAATAAGCGTTTGAACAAACGTAGGTACGTTTTGGATACTAATTAATTTCAAACAATTTTGTTTTTAAACCACTGTTTTCTGGATTCAGTGATCCACTGATCCGTTATATTTTCAAAACTAAATATTTCATCACTCTCAGTGATGAGCACTAAGTGCTTCGTCCAAAGAATGATAAGGAAATAATCGTTGTAAGCTGTAGCAGCTGATACCTGATTATGAACGTGGGCCTAATTCTACCATAGGTAGTCTATGGTTTTATCATTTATTATGTATTTACTATTTATAACCAACGGTTATATGAATATCGTTGTGAATAAAATACCTTACTGAAAGCTAGAGTGCACTAGTAGTTTGATATCGTTAAACTACAGTATTGCGTCTTATACACTACAAAGTATACTCATGATCACGACATCGATGGGCTGTACATTTTAGAACTTTTTTTATTATTGAAAGAAATGGTTACTATTAAATTGGAACATTAGATTTGCATTATTCTGAGTCCGGCAAAATCATAAATCAGAACTAAGACTTTTTAAACTGGTATTCAAACGTATAAAGACACTAAATGTTAAAAATAAAGCAATTATTGAAAAAAAGTATAAATTTATATTCTTCAAAATATTAAAATATTTTAATATTATTTACTGTATTGATACAATAGTAATAGTGTGTGTGTAACAAAAAGTGCTTAACAAATTTCAATTTTATATTATAATCGTTTATCAGTCATAAAATATAATATTTGATTGATTTTAAAAGAAGACAATTATTGTTTTATTATTATTTGTTTATTTCTATTTTTCAGTTTGTCCATTTATAGTCTGTGACTTAAATCTGAGGAAAATTTCTATAGAACAGATTTTCTATGATGTCGATATTTCTCTGTCATGTGTCTTATCAAATCAATGTTTTGAGCGGAACTCACTTTGTAGAAGTCGTATTTGCATTGAACAAATCAAATAAAAATGCAAAAAATGTTCTACTTTGAGTTTCGTTTGAAATTCAATATCATATGCACATCCTGTCTATGCGTATTTATGGGTGTTGAGAGTGGCGTATGGTAAAAAGCCTTCAACAAAATGTCTACAAAGTATCTGTAGGTACGAATTATGTAGCATATATATTTATTTGTTTAACTTAATTTAGTTGGCCGAAATCATCAAAGAACGAACATGTCCGAATATTATACTTCCAATATAACATACAACAATTTATTAAACATTAGGTTTCATTAAAAAAAAAATAAAGTACAAATAATTAGTTATATCAATTAAAAGAAAAAATACATGTTTATACTTGATTGACAACTTTCTCTATGCTATCATTAAAAAATTATTTGTTCTCGGAAAACTATTTTCATGTTTTCATCTACAGTTTTCCTGACTACGCAAATTGTGTTCAGTTGCGTTTCAAAATAAAACCTGGTTTGCGCCATGTATTATTCATATTATCCATTATTTTTCAGACTGCTTGAAGTAATACTCAGGATACATATATGTGCCCAGTGATCTACACAATGTGCGAATTATAATTTATATTCATTTTTTTTTTTTTAATTCAATTCATATTTCCACTGAGTATTTACCATTTATGCGGTTCAGAGGCTGGTTTCGTATTCATATATTCTAAATTTGAACTGAAAAATGCTTTATGGATGTTTAAAATATTAATTTACTTCTATGATGCATATAATAATGGATATTCAATTAGCATAAATATGTACAGTATAAAATGTAAGAGCAGAGATACATGAGATAGTTGAGTTTTTTACTCATCCATCGTTATAATATGGTGTAAAAACAGGTCTTATTATTCATTAGTGTTCATCAATTCATGTTTATTATAGTACAGGTATCATTTATCAATTATTATAAAAAGCAACTGTATATTGTATGTTTCGTATAGGTTCAGTATTTTAAATTAAAACCGGGGATAATAGATTGGTTATCTCTCTGTTGTATAGTAGGTATCGAGTGTACCGCGTCATCGAGTAGGTCATTCTAATGGATATACCTATAAGATTATAATTAATTAATAAATTGTTGCGTACGAAAAACGATTCAGAGCGAAGTAAGTCTGTCAACCAATAATACTAAGTACATATTATGATAAATTTATATCTACACTGTAGTTATTTATTTTACTATTAGTAATACGGTAGGTTGAATCATTTTTCTCATAGTATTAAATGTATTATACTATAATATTTAACTATCTTAATATTATATACTGTGTATATTATTATCATATTATATATTTATATTATCTTATCAATACCGACTAACCCTAGTGCCTAGTACGATATGAATAGGTTCATGGTATATTTAAATAATAGCATAAAATTAATCTGATTGTTTCTAAAATGTACCTATGTAGGTACTTACATATAAAATATGATAATATACGTAAAAGTTTTAAATCCCTGAGAAAAATATTTTTGAATTTGTTATTTTTTTGTTTAATATCCATAATTACATGATTTCGGTATTAACTACTTATGAGAAACCTTGTGCTAATATTCGAACTGTAGCTATACAAATTGAACATAGTATATATTTTTGAGACGAAATAATTGTTCGTGATTTCGTTAACATGTGTAATTTATTTAGCTTATAACAAACGAATAGTGCTTATAAATCTTTAATATTTAAAATAGTTATAAAAGCAACTGTGACGAACCTTGTATTAAATTTTCAAGCTTTTTGACTCAGCAAACATTTTGTTATTGATATTAAAAAAAAAAAAAAATGAAAATGTATATAATTGGCTCAAAAAGAATCAAAATATTATTTCAAATTATACCACGAATAGATTATAAATTATAAATTTAAACATTTACGAAAAATTGCAAACAATGTAACAAACCCTATTTTGTCGATGGTCGGCTTTTCTTAACAATTCTGGTTTTTCTTTTATTAAGAAATGCACTGGGCGTTTTTAATTTTGACCTCTCAAAAGTATTATCTAGATTTGTTTTTCTACCAGAAAAAATATTAAAGTTGAAAATTAAATCATATTTTTAACTTTAAATCGCGTATACATAAAACAAAACTCTGTATCGATTTGATTTATGTATTTGTTACTTCACTCATAATCTAAAATATAATATATAAAATACATTTTTGATGCGTATATCAAATAACTGATCATTAGTTAATGGTCCCGATAATCATAAGAACAATTAAGTACGTTTCTTTTATAATATCTTCACAGTAGTTCATAATATATTATATTAATTTCATTGCAATTTTATATTGTCTGAAATCTAAATACTTCAATTTAAAATATATGGTTATATGATATTTTACATAGTATCATGACTTCTCTCAAGTCAATGAATATGTTAATAAAACTGACGGTTCGTAATATATTCTGTGAGATAGATTTTTGGCGTACTTTTGTACCAAGTGTCTTATTTGTGATGTAGATAAGAGAGGACTTGACGCACATGACGGCTAAACGATTGCGGCGGTGATAACAGTTTAAAACTTTCAGTGGTCTAGTGATTTACATTTGATTTATTCATAACTTCTAGCGATACTTTGTTGAATAAACCGATAAAAAACGTAAATTCAATTCTGCCCTTCAGATTTTTCAATTTGCGGTTCCAATTTAAATATATTTTTGGCACACATTTCCTGGTATAGGCCAGTGAGTTGACCTATTTTACCTTTAGAAAATTCGATTTCAATTTAGTATTCGAGTCTGCAAATAATAACTAACGTGTTCGATAATGCTATTAATGATAGATTAATGATTCGTGAATACCACGACAAATTCAAAGCATTATATCGACTGCTCGAAAAATAAATATTATTCACTGAACAAAATGTGTCCTGAAAATTGTCTAAATTTAGTGATTTAAGTTTACAAAATAAATATTCTCAAAATAACGAAAGCAAAACCATTTTATTTCTCCCAAATTATAAACTATATAAAACACAAAATAAATAGCTAATCATCGTATACAATTCTTTCTTTGAACATCAAAATAATTGATTTTTACATAACATTAATTTTTATAATTTGATTTAAATATTCAAATTTGTAATTTTAAGCTGCTATTCAAATATTATAATTATTTGCTAAAATATGTCTTGACATTAATTAATAATAGCGTGTATGAGATAATAATTTAAATTGTATAAGATCATGTTATATTTAAATTTTAAATACCAATTTATTATTAGAATTTAATCGACTCAATGATTTTATATAATCTTCATTTTATTAAATTAAATTTGATATTTTGTTATCTTATTTCATAGTTCTAGGTTATATTATTATTTTATTATATTATATACTTTATACCAAAGGCTGTTTCTCGTTTTTTTCTCTTAAAACTTAAAAGGTTACCCAAGGACATTTGCATAAAAAAAAAAGACAGGACAAATATCCTTTGATCGTTGACAAAACGAGAAACCCCGTGGGCACAGGGTAAAGTTCGAGGGGGGGCGGATCGTGATCGATGCATATTGCCTGTTTCATCGTTGCCACGTGCATGGTTGGTGTTCTATCAAGTGCCTAACCACATAAATCGTTCAGATATGCCTCACCGTATTTAACATACTTATGACTTCTGGTTTATTCAATAATTTCTGTTCAAATAATAATACTGTTTTGAAATTAATAGGAAACTAGGAAAGTCAATATTCGTAATAAACATTCTAAAGTGTTTTGCGGACCATAATTTATAGTTCGACAAGAAATAATTAAGCGGAGATTGACGTTTTTATAATGACAATTTTAATTATTTTAACCACCAAAAATATTAGTACTAATATGTATAAAACATTATAATAATATGACTGGACAAATGATATTTTATATCATGTTTCAAAACTGGGTTAGCTTTTTTAGTGTGTCTTTTATTATAGTTGTATGGGTATCTCTGTTGTCAGCAGAACTTATGCCAGTACGTCTGTACGTTATGTCCCACGAAAACAGCATTAGTTGTATATGAATTCGGATATATGCACATCAAAACTTTGAACACACAGCCGGGCATAATCAACTACATCCTGCCATAATGCAATAATATGTTTAATTAAATAGATGAGTTCTACCGTCCAGTCTGTTAGAAATGTTCTCCAGATGAAACTTTTACGCAAAGGATTATCGAAAATCAAACTATTGAGAATTTTGATGGATACGTCTCATCTATTTCGTATTCATGGTAAAATTAATTCACTTGCGTTTATGTTTACCTACATATATCATAACTGAATAATTGCAATTGGTCTTAAACAATTATTAATATATGATGGTTAATCAGTAGGTATAGTAGTTAGTAGTTATTACTATATAGTACTATAATGTATGTAAACTATTTATGTATGACCATCATTAAACCACAATATCAATTATTACAATTAAATTAATATTTTAGTTAACTTACTGATGTAAACACAAATAATATATTTATCAATGACTGTAGAGTAATAATACGATAAAAAGTATTTATATTAGGAAAATTTGTTTATTCAGTTTTATTAAAATTAAAAACAGATTTTATTTTTATTTTTTATTCTGAACACCTACCGTACATCGTGTGAAATTCTAAAAAATGCAATAAATTATATTTAATATAATCAACAATAACAGAATTAGGTAGGTATATAAAATATAAAATATATAAAATCTAATTAAAAAAAATCGTCATATTTATACATTATTACAAATTATCAATAATTCTATAAATTATAACATAATATTATATCATTGATGAATATGTCATCAATGATATAATGTGTCTTAAGTTAACCAATTCTAGTATCGTTATTAGTTAATACGTTTTAATAATGTATAAACTAAAATTTTTAACGATCATTAAATATTTAAACTAATTATTATCCTAAATTAAACAATAATAAACAAAAGTTGTATTTACTTAAATAAAAACAATCCAACATATTATATTACATGAGATTTGTTATTGCATTCGAGTATTTTAATAATTAAATATTTTGTAAATCAAGTATCAACCATTCGACCATTAACATTTTACTGTCTCAATATGAGAAATAAAATCACTTAGTTACACACAAAATGTGGTTTGTCAAATTCATCTGACCAGAATAGGAGAGATGGGCGACGTGCGTTTCAGAAACTGGCTCGGACAGAGATCGATCGGCTACCGGAAAGCAATTCCAATTAGCAACGAAACACGGTTCAGCTCGGCGGGAGAACCCTAACGTGAAAAAACAGTTTAGAGGTTTTCTCCCCATTGACTTTTCCCCGTCCTAGACACAACTGATTGAATTACTAGGCAAACCCATTCGCTTCTCCGGGTCTCAGACTAAATCGTCAATTTTCCTCTTTACTGTAATTTCTCGTGAAATATTGGAAAATCCTAAACTTCAATTATTATAACTGCGATTCGACCACATTGTATTGTATTTTCATAGTTATATCCATACTGTATGGGTTGTTAAACGCATATATTCTCGACCTTTCGTTGGTTAATTTTATTAATATTGAAAATCTTTGACCCTAATTAAATTTAAACATATACATTTTAAATTCTAAGTTGAGGGATACTTCTGAGGTTATTTTTTGTTGTACAAAAATGACTTCGATATCTTTTTTGGTTGGAAAGTAAATTAAGTACCACGGGAGGGTGAGTAAAAAAATAAATAAATATAGAAACACAATTTTGATTAATAGTATGCAAGTGTCTATTTACAGTTTATATCGTATTACCTACCTACTGTAAATAATAAAATAAATTACTATTGTATTTATATACTAATATTAGGTCACAGACCGACCTCGCTTAGAATCTTTTTTCATACCTATGCGATAATTTATCAATTGATTTAATTTTAAAATACATTTATTCATTTATAGAGTGACATACTCAATCACCTGATACACTCGAATATTAATGTACAGTAGAGCATACTTACTCCTTTTTTATTTTTAAATAATTATAAAATATAGTATCCATGGTATATTTTTGTTTGAAATAAACAACCATCAAATTCAGCATTTATATTTTATAAACTAAATAATGTTTGTAATTAAATATTAATTTATGTAGTTGACTTAACAATTTTGAATTTTATGATAAAAAAACTTAAATATTTCTAGTGTTTAAAAAAGTTGAAAATATTAAATTCTTATTTAAATAAAAATATGTATTTGTACAATGTCCGTTACTTTTACATATTTATATATTTTCAGAAAATCTGGTAAATTTTTCTTTAATATTTAAATGTTGAGACTTGAATTATTAGATTAATAAATTATTCCTTAGACGACTTGGTAAAACATGTGATTTAATTGCAAGCAATATTTATATACGTTATTTTTCGTTTT